>NW_012150730.1:180902-182656 GCF_000956105.1 Propithecus coquereli
CTCCGGGGACGCCCCGGCCCTCTCTCCCACCCGGAGCGCCCTCATCACCTCTCCAGGCCGAGGTCGCTCCCCGCCCGTCCTCCCCGCCCCCCGAATTGGGCGCCCGGCCCGACCCACCTGCTGCGCAGTACCCAGGCGGGTCCCAGCAGCCCCGAGCCCCGGTGGCGTGATGGCGGCTAGCCAAACTGCGCGTGCGCGCTGTGCACCGCCGCGGACTACAACTCCCAAGATGCCACACCTGGGAGGGCGGGGCGAGGCCGCTATGACAGAGCGCACAGCCAATCACAGGTAGGCTCGGCCTCGCGGGTCCCACCCACCCCAGCGCCTGCGTCACCATCGATGCCATGGCAACACGGACAACGAGCGGGTAAAAAGACCCGCCCCTGCCAACCAGAGATCCGACAGCGGAGACAAAGAGGAAAGACAGTCAGAGGAGGAAAGGAAGAGACATGAGAAAAGGAGAAAGGCCTGGAGCAGGGAAGATCCGGAGACGAGGAGGGAGAACACAGGCGGAGAGACGCCCCGAAACGGGGAGGCCCAGGGAAGGCGCCCCGCAGTGCCGACGGCTGAACACGGCTCGGACACTGCCCCTGCCGGAGCGGAGGCAGCCGGGAGGCGGCTGGGGTGAGGGTGGCGCGGAAGCCACAGCAGGAGCGGCCCCGACAGATGCGGCCACTACAGAAGACGGGACAAGGGCGAGGAAGCCGCTTCCCACCCCAGTTTCCCGGAGAGCAGAGCTTGTGAGGATGTCATTTAGGTCGCCGTGTGTGGACTGATGTTTTAGAATGTGTATCCGAGCAGTTTATTTTATATATTTTATTTTTAATTCACGTACAGCCACACACACTTTTTGGCATTCAGTTCTGTGAATGTTAACTCACATACGCCAACACAGGACAAAGAACTGTTCCACCGCACGAAACAGTCCTTCCCTCTGCCCCTCTGTGGTCTCACCCTCCCCACCCAGAACTCCGGCAACCACTGACCTGTGCAGTCCTGGCTACGGTGCTGCCTTTACAGAACGTCCTATAAATGGACTCATACAGTACGTGGCCTTTTGGGGTTGGCTTTTTTCACCGAACATAATTCCCTTGGGATCCGCTGAAGTAGTATGTATCCATAGATCGTTCCATTTTATTGCTCAGTAGTATTCCATGGTATACAGCACTTTAAACATTCACTCCTTGACCGACATTAGGGTTGTTTTGGGTATCTTGCTATTACAAATAAAGCGGCTATGAACACTTGTGTACAGACTTGTGCATGAACCTAAGTCTCACTTTTCCGGGGTAAATGACCAAGAGTGCAACTACTGGGTCATACAGTAAGCACATGCTTAGTGTGGTAAGAAACTGCCAAACTTTTCCAGAATAACTGTACCATTTTATTAATACATTCCCACCAATGTATGTGTGAATCAGTTTTTCCATATTCTTATCAGCATTTTTGTTATCACTATTTGTCATTTTAGCCATTCTGATACCTATGCTGTAACAGCTCACTGTGGTTTTAATCTGCATTTCCCTAGTGGCTAATCATGTTATTTTCATGTTACTTTCACGTTTATTTGCTATCCCTATATCCACTTCAGTGAAAGGTCTGTTCATGTTTTTTGCCCATTTTCTAATTAAAAAAAAAAAAAGATTCGATTTTGAGAGATCTTTATATATGCTAGATATAAGTTCCTTGTCCAATATATAGTTTGCAAATATTTTCTCCCAGTCTGTAACTCATCTTTTTATTTCCTTAACAGT
>NW_012150730.1:183362-186527 GCF_000956105.1 Propithecus coquereli
AAGGAAAAAACTAGCCATCCAAGAGAGAATAATGGGCTAAATTAATAGTAAAGATCCAGAAAAAGCAGTACGAATGGCTTATAATGCTATGAATAGATGCTTAACTTCATTCATAATAAATGGAAAAAAATTAAGGCAAGATGCCACATTCCGTATGTTAGATTAGGGAAGTTTAATAGTTATGAACATTAGTAAGAGTGTGGGAAAACACTGGTGCTTAGAATATACCCGTTTAACCTCGTTGGATGACAATTTGGCAATTTGTCTCAGAAGTTTCAATACAGATACTCTTTTACCCAGCAAACGCACCAGTATATCCATACATGCTGGCATGTGTGCAAAATGTCACAAGGATGTTATACTGCAGCATTTACAGTATCGAATACTTGTTCATAATATGGATCTATATGTCTGCTGACAGGTCCATATAACTGAATATTATGAGGCTATTAAAAAGATGAGCAAGATACACATGTGCACATGTGGAATGGACTCCAAGACACAGGACAAAGAGATCAAGACAGAACACAAAACTTCATACCCTACGTGTCCAAAACCTACTGCCCTCCTCCCCCGATTAAATATCTATGGAAGGTGCCAGGCACAGTGGCTCACACCTGTAATCCTCTGTGGGAAGCTGAGGCAGGAGGACTGCTTGAGACCAGGAGTTCAAGACCAGCCTGAGCAACACAGTGAGACTCCATCTATACAAAAAATAGAAAAATTAGCCAGGTGTGGTGGTGCACGCCTGTAGTCCCAGCGACTCAGGAAGCTGAGGCAGGAGGATCACCTGAGGCGAGAAGCTTGAGGTTGCAGTGAGCTGTGATGACGCCACTGCACTCCAGCCTGGGCAACACAGTGAGACCCTGTCTTCCTCTACTCCTAAAACAAAAAAAAAGTCTACAGAAGTTTACACAAGAAAGCATCAACAATTGTGGCCTCTGAGGAGGGTGTCTCGGATAAGAAAGAGGCTCATTTTGCATTCATTTCCTTTCCTACTTTTTAATTCTTCACTTTATTTGACAAAATGGGTTACTTTTTCAAATAAAGTAAAAATATTAGGTTCAAAAAAAGAACTAGAAAACCCAGACACAAGGACAGACTTAAGGCTCTCTCAGTTGTCAAGTGACAAGAACACTCAGTGTTCTGAACAAGCTGTAGTGATACAGGAGGATCCACTGGCTGCCTGTCAACGGTGTCTCACTGTGTAGGTGGAACCTGGCCTCTGGGGGCTGAGAAATGCCGCTCTCCACCCGGCTTCTGTCTCAGCCACTCCCCTCTACAAGGACACTTGATCCTGTCTCTGCCCTTCTCTCTGCTTCCTCCTCTCCCTGCCCATGATGGAAAACGGCACCAAAGAGTGGCAGCCTCAGTCCAAAGACAACCCGTTCTCAAAGTCCAGCAGCTGGGGCTCACTGCCCAGCGTCCTTGAATCCAATTACACACCCCAGGGGAGGACCTTACCCCACCAGTCAGAGCCAAGGAAGTAAAGACAGAACTTGCTGCTCCCTTGCTGCTCAGTAGAAGAATCCAACTGAGGCCCTGGTGGTGACTCTCCTACCATCAGATGAACATGGCAGCCCCCACGGGTGCCTGGCAGGTGGAAGAGAGAAATGTTCCACAGACCAGTGGGCTGGGCAGACAAAGCCACTGGCAGCCACCCTCCGGATGTGGTGCGATTGGGACAAGCTGTGGGAGTGGAAGAGCCCGCATGGCTCTCAGAGCCGGGGTGTCTGTGGAGCACTGTAGAACTGATTCCTGGCCAAGGGGCACACAGGCCAGTCTCCCTCGGTGGACCCCACGAAAGCAACGTCTCATGGGCAGCCTGGCTCGACTGGACAAGACCACTTGCTGGGGCAGGGCCGTCAAGGGTCCCTTGGGGAGTAAGAGGAACTGTGGTATGGGGCAGAAGTCCTCTGGGCCTGGTTCAGGAGCTTCGATCCCAAACATTACCAGCCCCTTTCCAACTGCTGTGGGACGAACACGTGGCACCGTGGAAGACTGGGCACAGGGCACCATCTTCCTTCCCACCCTAAGACAGGCTGTTACTTGGAGGCACATATGCCCAAGAGTCAACCCACCAAGCCCTCGTCTTCTCCGTGCCAAGCTCCACCTCCACTGAGTTCAGGCACCCACACACACATCCCAGCCCCCAGCATCCACCTCCTACAGCGCCCCCTGCAGCTTCTAGCTCTCTTGACTGCCAGTCCTCCAACTCTGTCCACCTCAGGAGGCCTCCAGTCCACTGGCCTCTTCTATGAACTACTAGCGATAGGTTCTGAGACCCAACAGACGCTTGGGAAGGCTGCTTGCTTCTCTTTCAGCACCCCGAGTCAGAGGACAGTAATATCAACACCGTCATCCTTAACAGCAAAAACATCACCACCACCACCACTGACAAGAGGAGCAGCAGGTGTGGGAGTCTGAGCAGAGGAACCCTACATACCTCACCTTGACTTTCCACATTTTATAAGCAAGGCACAGAGAAGGTAAGTAATTCACCTAAGATCACAGCTACTAAGAGGTAGTCACAAGACTAACACCCAAGTTTGACTGGAGTCAAGAGACGTACTCCAAACCGTGATGCTAATTACTTGAGGGGTCCCAATCCAAGGTTTTCATGCAATTTCACGTTTTTTTCTTTAACTGGGATTGAATTTCCTGCATAGGCCTTCAGAGCTACCAGGGTTTTACCACTTAAACAAGCACCTACTAGCTGCCAGGCACATTTTTTTTTTTAATAAGAGGCCCAAAATGCACACACACATACCTATATACACATGTACAAACACTGATCATAAAGATATTTCAATATATAAGCTAGGATAGAAACTCCATGAGAACAGGGATTTTTCCTAGTTTAAGCTGCTCGTTAAAGTACCCTATGTACACTTCCGTGACGTTTTACTTCCCTCCACATTAGGAACTTTTTAAATCTTGCAATAAAATAACAATTATAGCTGACATGGGCTATAAGAAAGAATTCCGATGACGCTGATTACCCAGCAGCACCGCAGGGACTGTGTCAAAAAGTGGCACAGACTCGCCATTTGACGAAGCCAATTTCATAAATGTTAAAATGTGAGAAGAATGCATGTCATGATCATCAATGGCACGTTATGGTTTCACTGGCAGACTTTTCTTTTCTTGGTAGCACATAAAACA
>NW_012150730.1:189902-192677 GCF_000956105.1 Propithecus coquereli
GAGTTTCTGTTCCAATAAGTAAGAGATAAAGTGCATTATTTTCAAGTAACATGAAGTCTTCATATGAGGTCTCTGATAGTAAAGAGAATCAGATCCAGTCATGGCCACCCGTGTTCACTGAATTCCCTCAGGAGTCATGTGACTGTGCCAATTCTGGTGTCTAATCAGAGCACAGCTTCTCTGGAAACCTTTCCCACATTTCACACACTGGTCTTGAGCATGTATCTCCTGGTGCTTTATAAGACAGCCACTATCACAGGTGCTGTCCCTGAAAGCTTTGCAACACTGATTATACTCGTAGGACTTCTTGCCAGTATGACTACTCTGGTGCTGGATGAGGCCAGTAACATTCCCAAAAAGTTTTTGACAGTGGTTACAGCCACACGATGTATCACCAGTATGAAACCTCTGGTGCCTGATGAGGTATGCACTCTCAATGAACGTTTTCCCACATTCTTTACACCTGTAGGGTTCTTTCCAAAATGAATTTCCTGATGCACAATGAGATGACCATCACGGTTGAAGAATCTTCTCATGCTTACTAAGGCATGAGCCATCCATGAATGCCTTTCCATACTCAGTACCTACATAGGGCTTCTCTCCTACGTGAATTCTCAGATGAACAATAAGGTCAGACATGGGAAAGGGTTTTTCACTCTCATTACATTTGAACAGTTTTTCCCCAATATGGGATCTGTGGTGCAAAACAAGGGAAGAGTGGCAGGTGAAGGACTTCCCACATTGGTCACATTCATAGCAATTCTTCTCCTGTGTCGGTCCTCTCATGCTTGATAAAGGTGGAGCTGGCATTGAAGGCTTTGCCACATTTATTGCATTTATAGGGCTCTCTCTTGTACAGATTCTTCCATGCACAATCAGGTTGTAGTTCTTGGAGAAGGATTTTCCACAGTCACTATAGGTACAAGGTCTCTCTCCAGTATGAGTCCTCTGTTCCCTGATTAAGTGAGATTTCTGCCTGAAGGAGCCTCCACATTCACTGCAGTCATAACATTCATCTCCAGGGTTATTTCCCTCCTGCTTATCAGGACATACACCCTGATCAAACACCACCACATATTCCTCCCCTGGGTGTGGCTGCCTTTCAGTGACAATTCCATGCAGTTCACTAAGGTATGCAGCATGATGGAAGGAGCTACCATCTTCATCACATTTCGAAGGCTCATGTCCTGTTAGGCCTTCATCAAGGTGGCCAGGTTGACCACCGTGGCGGGTGGCTGTTCTACAGTCATCAAGCATGTGACCTTTAGAACTGTTCCAACAATTATGTAACTAAAATATTAAAAATCTAAGTCATGTTCATAGAAATCTTTTGTTGCAGGACCTCTTGGACATAAAGCAAGGACTGAGCAAAGACTTGTATTTTCCACAGTTTCATGAGAGCCATAGCTCTTCACCCAACCCTCTGGGTCCTCTTGGGTGGATGTCATTTCCCTGAAATGCTCCTCTAGTTTTCTGTGGAGCATTTCTATCTGGTCCTCACATTCCCAGACTTCTCCTAATGCAGATAACCAGGAATCATCCCCAATGAATCTTTCCATTTTAACAAAATTGGATGGTTCTTCCCCAACAACATCATAAGCTGATGCTTCCATTTGACTTTTGTGTCCCAGACTGGAGGGAAAGGGAGAAAATTCTTGAATCTTAGAGAAAAAAACTGCTTGAGTCAGAATGGTGGTATGTAAATATTAAAATCAACCAGGCCGGTATCTATAAATCTGACTCTCTGCACATCTTATGACACAGCAATTCCATTTGTAAGTGTATAGCCAAGAGAAATGCATATATATGTTCATAGCAACACTGCTCATTATAGCTGGAGAGCTAGACACTATCCAGATGTCTACCCACTGGCGAATGGATAAATAAAATGTAGTTTATTTATATGATGAGATACTACATATCAAGAAAAGTGAATAAACCCAGAGCATAGCAAAAATGGGTAAATCCTTCAAGCATAATGCTGCACAAAAGAGGCAGACCCAAAGCATGTTTATTTTGTGAAAATTTTAAGTCACACACCCATTGGCATCCAAAAAACCCATCTATATCTCAATGTTCATGGAATGAACATGCAGCTCCCCAAAACCCTCAAATCCATGCACAGACCCCAGCCCGCAGAGGTTTCTCTGAGAGGCTGCATTAGGTGAAAGATGTGGGCAGGTCAGGAGCTTCATGGTCCCAGGTCAATCCTGGCTATACCATTTTGTCATTAGGTGCCCCAACAGGCACCCAAAGTTTTTCCACAACCACAGCTGTTATGGGACTCTCAAACAAGTGAAGGGATTCACAGCTCCTGAGGAACGTCTGTCCCCTTTCTTTCAGTTCTCACTCCGGACTCCCAGCTGGACTAGATCCACCTGCAGCACAACACAAGGCCTCTTTGGTCCCAGACCCATGTGATCCCCTCACCCTCATGGCTCTCGCCAGGACACACAATCTCCCCATGTCTGACCACAAATCCACATCCTTTATCCACATCACATAATGTCTCAAATCTATGAACCCAACCTCACCCTGATCCCTGGACTTCTTCCTTATGCCTCCGTCTTCCCCTTTTGCCAGGAAAGCCCAATAGTGAGGTATGTATCTTAGGCTGTGCAGTCAGAACTTCAGATGGGGTACTGGTTTCATTATTTTTTTTAACTTGCAATCTTGTGCTGTAGATTCTTGTGCATTTGTAAGAAACAATACAGAGCAACCCCTACTACACTTTGTCTAGTTGCCCCAATGGTAACATTTTGCAAAATTATAGTT
>NW_012150730.1:192727-194461 GCF_000956105.1 Propithecus coquereli
TAAGGAGTTACTTATTATGGATGAATAAAGGAAATGGTTTCTTGAGATAGAATGTACTACAGCTGAAGATGTTGTGAACATTGTTGAAATGACAATAAAGGATTTAGAATATTACATAAATTTAGTTGATAAAGCAGCAGCACAGTTTGAGAGGACTGACTCCAATTTTGAAAGTTCTGCATGTAAAATGCTATGAAACAGCATTGCATGCTACAGAAAAATCTTTCCTGAAAGGGTCAATTCCAACCTCCAGCAACCACCACTCTGATCAGTTAGCAACATTCAACATCAAGGCAAGACCCCTCCACCAGTAGAAAGATTACAACTCATTGAAGGCTCACATGATTGTTAGCATTTTTAGCAATAAAGTATTCTTAATAAAGGTAGGTACATTGCTTTTTTAGACATGCTATTACACACATAAGAGACTACAGCGTAAACATAACTTTTACAGTTTCTGGGAAACCAAAAAATTTTGACTTGGTTTACTGTGATATTCATTTTATTGCAGTGGTCTGAAACTGAACTCACAATATTTCTAAGGTATGTCTGCACGCATATTTTCTAGAAATATGTTAAAAACTTAGTTGTTGATTTGTAATGGGACAACTATCTTATGAAGGGGTTCTCTCCAGAACTCATTTTTCTGATTCACTAGAGTTGTGCTGTCCAATGCAGTGGCCACCAGACAAGTGCAGCTACAGAGAATCTGAAATGTAGCATCATACATTTAAGTGGTAATATTTAGGATATAAGGGATAAAATAAAATGTCCCTGATGTTAATTTCACCTGTTTTTTTTAACATGGTCATCAGAAAATTTAAAATTACATATGTGGCTCAAATTATATTTCTTTCTTCCTTTTTTAATTTTTTTTTGTTTTGTTTTGACAGAGTCTCACTCTGTTGTCCAGGCTGGAGTGCAGTGGTGTGATCACAGCTCACTGCAGCCTCAAACTCCTGGGCTCAAGTGATCCTCCCACTTCAGCTTCCCAAGTAGCTAGGACTACAGGCATGCGCCACCATACCTGGCTAAGTTAACAGATATTTTTGTACAAATGGGGTTCTCTATGTTGCCTGAGCTGGTCTCAAACTACTGGCATCAAGTGATCATCCCACCTCAGCCTCCCAAGTAGCTAGGACTACTGGCACATGCCACCACACCTGGCTAATTTTTTTTTTTTTTTGAGACAGGGTTTTGCTCTGTTGCCCACAGCAAGAATGCAGTGGCATCATCACAGCTCACTGCAACCTCAAACTCTTGGGCTCAAGTGAACTTCCTGCTTCAGTCTCCTGAGTAGCTGGGACTACAGGTGCATGCCACAACACCTGGCTAATTTTTCTATTTTTTTGTAGAGACAGGGTCTCCCTCATGCTCAGGTTGGTCTCAAATTCCTGGGCTCAAACAATCCTCCAACCTTGGCCTTCCAAAGTGCTAGCATTACAGGCATGAGCAACTGCGCCTGGCCTAATTTCTAAAATTTTTTGTACAGTTAGAGTCTTGCTATGTTGCCTCAGTTGGTCTCAAACTCCTGACCTCAAGCCATGCTCCCACCTCTGTCTCTGAACGTGCTGAGATTGCAATCATGAGCCACCATGCCCAGCCTTCGCATTATAATTCTATCAGACAGCACTACTCTGGAATATCAGGTCTCTGAGTGGATGCTTTCCCACATAGAGTATATGTTTGTTGTCTGTCTCTAGTAGGCACTGGCTTATCACACTAGGGTGAACA
>NW_012150730.1:198521-201296 GCF_000956105.1 Propithecus coquereli
ATGGAAATACCACTGTACTCTAGCCTAGGGCGACAAAGCAAGACTCTGTCTCAAAAAAAAAAAAATTCTCTTAATTATGAAAAAAAAATTTTAAAAGGTCCTCTCTTCTGAAGGAACGAGGCTTCCTCACAACTATGCTGCTTTCTGCCATGCTGATTGGTTGAGGGGGGGGGATGTTGACTCTTAAACACCAGGTCATCACTCTAAAAGGTAGCCCCGCAATATTAACTGTCCTTGCACAGCTGTGCAACTCTATTTGCAAGACCAATCGCCTCTGATAAATTTTTAATTTTGCATTTCCAGAATCAGACACTGCTCAGAAAACAAAATTTTCAAGGTGTCTCTGACCCCTAACCTATCTAATTCTATATTTGGGAAATGTCAATAATATAAAAATATTGTTTGCTTATTAGGAAAGGTAAGAAGAATGTGAATATTTGCCAAGGGACTCATTGTCCAGAAATGTCCATATCCTCAGGGGGAAGGTAGCTCCCACCATCACAAAACAATGCTGCACCACACCACAACAAAGTATTTTCTCTCCTCCCCATGCTGATATTGCTGGTTCCTGGAATAAATTAACTGCAGCCATTCCATTTTCTCATCACCTCTGGTGGTTTCTGCTTTTCTCCCAGGTAGAAACTGTGCTAAAAGCCACAGAACAGAAACTGGGGCTTCTACAAAGGCAAGCCTCAGAGCCTACCTGGAAATGAATGAACCAGGTACTTCTAATTATGGATGATACACGGATATGGGTTTTCGAGCTGATATCACCCAGACAAATGAAATGTCAGACTGAACTGAGAAATGGAGTTAGGATTGCCAGGATTATTTTTAGACCCAAAGGAGGCAATGATTCAAGAAAGTAGACGGCTACCCCAATAGCCAGTGACGTTATTAGGACTGAACAAACTGATGGAGGGATTCGCATGGTGGTCATTTCTTTGGAATATATATTTGGTATTATTTTTACTGTTTTACTCTTTGACAGCTTTGTGCTCTATATCCCACCCTCAGCATAGTAAAATATTCTTTAAATGCTTTTTTGTTCTCATTGATCTCCCCTTCCCCCAGAATTCAGGATTAAACACTTTCCCTGAGCCTCTTCAATTACAACAGCAACACAGTTATTTGTAGATGTTCTGTAAGAATTGGCCCTCATTTTTATGAGGATATAGCTGGACAATTTAATTGTGCAATCAAGCCCATGAAGTATCACATTTGAGAATAAATCCTACCATATGACAAGCCCACCATGAGGTAACAAGGGTTGGACTTCCTCTGTGGCATCATCACTCACTACGCCTTGTCAGGGAACAGCCTGGGACCTGTTATGTGGCTTAGAGCTTTATGGGAAGGAAAGGCTCTCCTAGAAAGTCAGCAAACAGCAGATTTGGGGAGCTCGAGGAGAGGGGAATTTACTCAAATGTCTAGGTAGAGCCGGCGTACTCTAGGAGATAAATTCCTGGGTTGGGTTTCCCAGATTCAGTATTTAAACAGCAAACCAGAGCAATAACAAAACGCTCTGTAGTGATTAAGGCTAGTGAGAGCACAGTCCTCGTCTTTGCTAAATCTCCAGACACTTCTGCATCACTGCAGAGTTCAAAGCACCATAACAACAGCGGAGCTTACTTTCATCAGTAACTCCCATCGAGAAAGGCTAGAATCACACGCTAAGAAACAGGATCATGCCACTGCTTTCTGTGCGTAACTGTGCATCACATGTGACTGTTTTAAGAAGCTTCAGGAAAGGATTTAACCATATTTCTGAAGTCACCCCACCAAACAGAACTTAATTTCTAATGGTCTCCAGGATGTATCTTTGATGTCTCATGATGCTTGACTCTCCATCTGTCCAAACACAAGTCGTCTTCCACTCTCTCCTCCTACCTGCAATATCATGTTGACTTCACCTCTCCTAACCACACCGCTCCTCTAAATCCAGATAACATACTGGACTGATTACCCCCACAAAGCCTTAGAGCTCAGTCAGCATTGCACCCTGAAGAGACCAAAGGCTGAATACCTGAGTCCTTCCTTGGCAGCCTGAACCATGCTGCTCCTCCCTGAGACTTCCCCCGCCCCAGTAAACAGTCACTCCATCATCTCAGGGGAATCCTGGGCATTATCCTCCATTCTGGTTTTTCTCAAAAGTCACACCTAATCTGTCAGCTCTGACCTGAAAACACATCAAGGATCCCACCAATTCACATCTCCTCAACCACTGTGGTCCAAGTTACAACCATCTTTCTATTTTAAAGTACAACTTATTTTTAAATACGATAAATTCAAAGCAGGAAACTCACTGAGTCTTTAGATGTATCTCCATGGGTTTTCGTATGTGTCCACATCTGGGCAACTACAGAGACCCACGATATCTCTCCCAGAGGTGACCACTGCTCTGACCTTCATTACTGCAGACTGCTCTGTTTCGCCCTGAACTCCCTGTGAGCAGGACTGCACCACCTGTATCATTCAACAGTAGCTCTTGGAGTCATTCACATGGCTAAATTGTACCAAACATTTAAAGAAGAATTAACATCAATTCTTCTGAAACTCTTCCAAAAAATGAGAGGGAACACTTCCTAATTCATTCTATGAGACCAGCATTATCTTGATACCAAAGCCGTATAAGCACAGTACAAGAAAACTACAAACCAATATCCCTTATGAATACCAATGCAAAAATCCCCAACAAAATACTAGCAAACTGAATTCAACAGCATATAAAAAGGGTTAAACACCATGGTCAAGTAAGACTTATTCCTGGAATAC
>NW_012150730.1:202186-204285 GCF_000956105.1 Propithecus coquereli
GTGATGATGCCACTGCACTCTAGCCACGGCAACAGAGAGAGACTGTCTCAAAAAAATAAAAAGAAAAACAACTGCATTTACAAAAGAATTTTACCAAGGAGCCTAAAGACTTATACACTGAAAACTACAAAACATTGCTCAAAGAAATTAAAGAAGATACAAATAAACACAAAACATCACATATTCATGGATTGGAAGACGTAACATTGTCAAGATGTCTCTGTAGAAAAAATGGTTTTTCCTCTGCTCTCACACCACAATAATCAACACAGAAGAATTCTGTAACCTTTGGTCTCCAAGAAGTGTATGGGGATTTCTCCCCCTCAACAACCAATCAATTTTGCAGCAGTTTCTTCAGTGGACAGAAGCTGGTGTTTTCTAATTCAACTCAATTCTGACATTATCCGCTTGGAGATAATACCAGATGCCACAGGTTGAGGGCTCAGTCCTACATTACTGACCCTACTCCAGATGCCAGTCACAAGCACCAGGTTGTTTTCCCTGTGCTTCTGACTGACCGGTTATAAATCAGGGTTCCCATGACCCCCTCCCTAGGTTCAAGTAATCTGCTAATAGAACTCGGGGAAACACTTATGTACAAAGGATACAAATGAAGAGATGCATAGCACAAGACATGTAGGAAGGGGTGCAGAGCTTCTGTTTCAGAATCCCAAATTCAGGCTCATGTACCCTATGCACAACTAAAGCCAAACACTCTGACACTGGGGGTTGGAGAGAGAGAAAGGTTTATTCTATTTGGCCAAAGTGAGAATACAGGAGAGCAGTCTCTCAGATCTGCTTTCTCACAAACATGAGGTGAGGAGGTTTTAGGCATCAGCAGCTAATTTCCTCAAAGGCATTCATGGTTTCTGCAAAACAAACTCATAAAAGTTTGTGACGCCAGTGTTTTCTCCTACTGGTTGACAAAAATAAATAAATAAATAAACTAGCAGTTAATGATTACTGTGAGAACAAATGGTATCAGGCAGGAAGCAAGTGGCTATCAGATGTATGCAAGTAAGTGTTTACTCAGAATTTACATTATGTAGGTCAATAAAAATGCTGGGGTATTAAAATGTCAAGGGGCCCAGCTACACTTCCACATCCGCTCTCAGCAGGCCACCCTCCAGAAACCTCCATATGTTTGGCCATCCAAAAGCTCTCTGAACCCTGTCCTTTTGGGTTTTTATGAAGGCTTCATTGTCCACTGGTGATCACCTCAACCTTCAGCCCCTCTCCCTTACCTGGTGGTTGGGGAGTGGGTTTTAAAGTCTCAACCCTCTAATGCAGCCTTAGTCTTTCAGTTGATCGGTCCGCACAGTGATGCGAGGTAGGAGGGCTGCCAGACCTAAGTCAACTGATTAGCATACAAAAAGACACAATACTTTGAAGATTCCAAGAATTTTAAGAGTTGTATGCCAGGAAATGAGGGAGGAAGGCCACATATATACTTCACAATATCACATGTCGTTGATACTATCCAAAGCAATTTACAGATTTAATGTAATCCCTATGAAAATCCCAACAGTATTTTTGCAGAAATAGAAAAAACTCATCTTAAAGTCCTTATGGAATCTCAAGGGACCTTGAATAGCCAAAACAATCTGGAAAAAGAACAAAGTTGGAAGTTCCACATTTCCTGATTTCAAAACCTCAAAAGCTACGGTAACCAAAACAGTGTGGTACTGACATAAAGACAGACCAAAAGAATAGAATAGGTGGCTCAGAAATAAACCCTCACATATATGGTTAAATAATTTTCAACAAAGGTTCCAAAGCCAAACAATGGGAAAGAACAGTCTTTTCAACAAATGGTGCTCAGAAAACTGGATATCCATAGGCAGGCAGAAGGAAGCTGGACCCTTACCTTACACCATATATAAAAAGATTCACTCAAAATAGATCAAGGATTTAAATGTAAAACATAAAACTATAAAGCTTTTAAGGAAAAAAAAAACAGTAGAGAAAATCTCTGGTGCCTAGGACTTAGACCTGACACCAAAAGCAGGACCAATAGAAGAAAAAAATGATAATTTGAACATCACCAAATTAAAACTTTTGTTCCCCTGTTCAGAGAATAAAAAAATTACACACTGGGA
>NW_012150730.1:204776-222486 GCF_000956105.1 Propithecus coquereli
TGAAGAGGACATAACATGGCAGATAAGCACACGAAAAGATGCTGAACACCATTAATCATTAGGGAAATGCAAATTAAAACCACAATGAGACGTCACTACATACCTATCAGGATGGCTAAATTAAAAAATAATACTAACACTGAATGCTATTTAAAGATTTACAGGAATTTAATCACTCATACATTGGTGATAGGGATATAAAATGGTAAAGCCACTCTGGAAAATAATTTTACAGTTTCTTATAAAACTAAAAATGAACCTACTATATGACTCAGCAATTGCACTCTTGGGGCTATATCCCAGAGAAATGCAGACTTATGAAGGTTCACAAAAAAACTTCTAAACAAATGTTGCAGTCACTTTATTCATAACAGCCCCAAACTAGAAGCTACCCCAATGTCTTTCAACGAGTGAATGGTTAAACCTTAGCACATCCATACCATGTGCGTGGTTTGAATGTGTCCCCTCCAAAATTCATGTGTTGAAAACTTAAATCCCCAATGCAACAGCGTTGGAAGGTGTGGCCTTTTGGGAAGTGTTTAGGTCATGAGTGGGTTCGCTTTCTTTCACCCTTCTGCCATGTGAGGACACAGCAAGAAGGCCCTCACCAGACCAAATGCTGGTGCCTTGATCTTGGACTTCCAGCCTCTAGAACTATGAGGAATAAATTTCTGATCTTTATAAATTACCCAATCTCAAGTATTCTGTTTTACTAGCACAAAACGGACTAAGACACCATGGAATACTACTCACCAGTAAAAAAGAAGCAACTACTGATACATACAACAACTTGGATAGACCTTAAAGAAATTATGCCATGTAAAAAAAAAAAATCCAATCTCAAAAGAATAAATATTTCATGACTCCATTTATATAACATTTGTTAACATAGATACAGAGATGGAGAATAGATTGATGGCTGCCAGACGTTAGAGATAGAGCAATAGGGAGTGGCAATGGCTACAAAGGAGTAGCACAAAGAATTCTCAGGAGTGAGGTACAGTCAAGTATCTTAATTGTCATGACTACACCAAGCTACACATCATGAAATTGCACATAGCTACTACACACACAAATGAGTGCACGTATAATTAGTGAAATCGGAATAAGCTCTATAGGTTGTACCAATGTCAATTTTCTGATTTTGATACAAGTAATCATTCTAGCATTTACGCAAAATTTTAACATTGGGAGAGGTTAGGTGGAAAGGTGCGCAGTACTTTTCTGTACATTTCTTCGCATCCTCCTGTGAATCTATAATTATTTCAGAATAAAAAGTTTAAAAAGAAACAATGCAAGAGCCTTGATAAGACTCAACTCAAAAATAATAGTATAATACTACTAGGGACGACCGGGAAAATGTGAAAAGGAGTGGGTTATCAGAGGATAACAGGAAATTATTGCTCATTTTCTTAGGTGTGACAATCGTATCATACGGTTATGCAAAACAATGTCCTTATTCTTAGAATGTATGTCCTGAAATATTTAGGGGTGAAGTGTTCTTCTTACTTTCAAATGGTTACAAACACATAAAGAAATATACATACATATACACACATAAGTAAATACACAATTACATATACATGTAAACATATATACACACATATATAAATATAAAAAACACATGGGCTTGTGAATATACATACGTATATACTCACAAATATACATGTAATATGCACATAAATACATACACAAAAATATATATGTATGCATAATATACCCCACATATAAATATATATACATATATACACAAATATGTATATATTCACATATACACACAATACACATTATCAACACATAATACATAACAGTCATACATTACATGCATATAAAACACTAATTGGTGAATCTAGGGTTGGGTGACAGGCATTCATTACACTCTTTTTTTCTACTGTTCTGTTAGAGTATTTTAGAAACCTGTCAAAATAGAAAGTAGGCAGGGGAAATATAAGTGCTTCTTAGAGAGGTACTCCATCAAAGATTAGCATTCATTAACACCTTGATGAGAATGACTTTACAATAGCTTTCTCAAAAGGTGTTAAAGAGATGGTCATAAGTGTTCTAGTGGGGAAAAATATGATGCTAACTGGGAGCTGTTTAAAAAAATACCATGGAGTTACCACCCTGGGAAAACGCAAAACTCATAAAGTCCTTTCCAGATGGTAGGTTTTGATGCAGGACAGAACACAGGGAAAGAACCAAATGCAGAATGTCTCTCTATCACTCACTCTCTCTTCAAACTCAGGAAGCACAGAAACCTGGATGATCCAGGTCTGAGGCAGGTCTGATCCAGTGTCTGAGTTAGGGCTGGTATCCCTGGCTGTCCCAATCTCCACCCACTGCCCATGACTCAAAAACCAAGCAACTTCAGAGAACGAACTGCCCCAGGAAGAAGCCAGGGCTCTGATTTTCACTCTAATGCAAGCTCCTTATCACCTGCATCCCAGCAGCGAACAGTTGCTGGGCCAGCAGCCCAGTCCTAGGGGTTGTAAAGATGCTGGCTGTTACCGGGTGAGGACAGGGTTTAAAGTAGAGGAGGGACACGATCTGACAGGCTCCCAGTGCATCCTGGGGAAGGAAGAGGCGGGGAGCAGGAAGGTGCCTGTACCAGGGAGAAGGGGTGTGATGAAGTCGTTGAATTCTGGAAATTTCTTAGGGATAGAGGAATGGAATTTTGGACAGGGACGATGTGGGGGGCGGGGAAAAGAGAAACATCCAGGTAGCCATTGAGGACTGTGGGTGGAAGGAGTCACTATGTACAAGACACTAGAAGGACTGGGTTTGGGGGAAACCAGATGCCCAGATCAGGACCCTAAAGCCTGGGATTCCTGTCCCCAGGGGTCAGCTTCTGGGCATGAGAGGTTTGTGGGGAGGCATAACCCAGTCTGCAAACGCGAGCGAGGCATGCAGAGCAGTCGGCGGAGTCGGCACCCAGCGAGGGGAGGAAGCCTGGTTGGCGGAGTTCACGGTCGGTGGGAAAGGGAAGGAAGCGTTCACGCACCCCCGCAAGCGCAGGGAGCGGACGCGGTCTTGGGGAGCAGAGGGGAGGGAAGAGGAGGCAGCCAAAGGGTTGCTGGCGAAGGAGGACGAGAAGAGGGGACAGCGTCTTCGGGAGCGGGACGCAAGAAACGGAACAGGTAGTCCAAACCCAACCCCGTGAGGAGGGAGAAGAGAGGCGTGTCCGAGGGGTGTCCACAGCCCGGGGGACAAATGGCGACCCGCGCCCGCAGAGAAGGGAGAAGACCAGGGAGCCCGAGCCAAGGAAAGGGGGAAAGGAGGGGACCCGCCCCCGCCCGGAGCGGGGACGGAGAGAGAAGGGTCCGCGCCGGGCGCTGAGAGGCCCGCAGCCTGGCCCCGCCTGGGACCCCAAGCCAGCGGCCCCCGGAACAGGACCGCCACCCAGTCCTTGCTTTTCTGGATCCCCTGACGCCCGCCATACCCAGGCCTAAGCCTCGTCTCCGCGACTCCGGGGGCTGTGAGGGGAACCAAGGCCCCGCTGGCCGCAAGAGGGCGGACTCACCTCTCGCCGCCACAGCGTCCACGTCGGCGCAGCTCCGGACTCTGCGCATGCGCAAGCGCAAGCGCAAGCGCTGGGTTCCCGGATGCGGCTTTCCGGAAGACGCTAGACGT
The DNA here is from genome assembly GCF_000956105.1 of Propithecus coquereli. Classification (NCBI taxonomy): domain Eukaryota; kingdom Metazoa; phylum Chordata; class Mammalia; order Primates; family Indriidae; genus Propithecus; species Propithecus coquereli. The sequence continues at coordinate 208,407 of NW_012150730.1, forward strand.
CGAGGGCGGAGGCTTAGCAGGCGGAGTGCAGGTTGCTGTGGCCGGGTTTCCCCGGCACTGGGAACGGGGTGCTGCGTTTCCTTTCACCCTGGTTTTCGTCTTCCCTCCCCGCTGACAACAGAGAAACGCCGGGGGCACACTGGGGCTGCCCGGCGCTCGTCCCCGAGACTGCCCATTCCTCAATCACCCCAGCTCCGGGCCCCCACGGACAGGCGTGGTCCCCCGCGAACTCATCCGCGCGGAGTCGTGCTCGTGGGTTCTTTCGTGCCTAGCGCTTCCTCTTAGCGTCCTCAGCTGCCCTGGTGGCCGTGGCTCCCTCTTTTACATGGTCGTATAATACTCCATTCATCTTTCCTCCTGTGGACGGCCATTGGGGCTGTTTGCAATTTGGAGTTACTACAGACGAGCCTGCTGTGAACGTCCAGGGTGTGTCTTTCGGTGAGCGCGTGTTCGCACGTCTGTCAGGTGAATAGCTAGGACTGCAGCTGCTTGTTCCTGGGTGCAGATGTTCAGGTTAGGAGGCAAGACTAGTTGATGAACCGCAGTCGAAAATAAGAGTCCCAGTTCTACACCCTTGTCAACACATGGTACTAGCTGTTGTCTTCATTGTAGCCATTAGGGTGGTGTGAAGTGTTACCTCATTGTGGTTTCTCTAGTGAGTAATGAAATTGGACACATTTGCATGTATTTACTGGCCATTTGGATTTCCTCATTCGTGAGGGTGCCCGTTCAAGTCATTTGCCAACTTTTCTCTCACTCGGGTCTTCATTCTTATCGAGACACTGAGTTCTTTATGTATTCTGGAAACCAGACTTTGGTGGGATCTGTGAGCCACAGTGGTCTTCTCCCACTCTGTCATTTGCCTTTTCACTTGCATAGTCAACACAAGTTCTTTTTTTATGCTTTTTTCATTTTATCCTCTTTTTTTGCCTCTAGATACGATGCCTTACATAATGAACACAAGTTCTTAATATAACCATGTTTATCAATCTTCCTTGATTTGGTTAAGAAATGTTTGCATATGCCAAAATCACACACAACTTCTGCATTTTCCTCTGGAAGCTTTATCATTTTGCCTTTCCCACTTAGAGCAGGAGTCCTTAGGAAATGATTTATGTACATGGCAGGGGTCCTCAAATGATAACCCATGGGTCAAATCCAGTCCATGTCTGTTTATATATGGCCCAAGAGAAAAGAGTGTTTTTTACATTTTGGAATGGTTAAAAAATTTTTAAAGAATAATATTTCATGACACATGAAGATGATATGAAATTCAAATTTTAGAGTGCATAAATAAAATTTTATTGGAACACAACCATTTGTGTTCAGATTTGTTTGCAGATTGTCTACAGTGGCTTTCACACTAAAATGGTTGTATAGTTGAGTTGTAGCAGAGATTACATGGTGCACAGTCTAAAATATTCATGATGTTTCCCTTTGCAGAAAAATTTGCAGACTCTTTGTATAATGTGCGGTACGACCACTGGATTTTAACTATTTTAAATGTCTATAAAACCATGAGATATCATTTCACACCTACTAGGATGGCTATAATAAAAAAGACAAATAACTAGTGTTGGTAAGGATGTGGAGAAATCAAAATACTCAAACAATGCTGGTAGGAATATAAAATGATGCAGCTGCTTTGGACAAATCTGGCAGTTTCTCAAAAGGTTAACATAGAGTTACCATGTGACCTGGCAGTTCCATTCCTAGGTATCTACACAAGAGTACTGAAAACATATATCAACACAAAAAATTTGTACATAAATGTTCAGAGCAGCATTATTCGAAATAGCTAAAAGTGGAAACAACACAAATGTCCATCAACTAATGAATGGATAAACAAAATATGATATAGCCAGGGCCCAGGCAATCCCCCTCTACCTGGGGTATTGTGGGCCTCATGGCAGATGGAAAGAGGACAGGTGGATCCACACAGGGGCTCCAGAAGCTTCTGCTCCGCGGGAGGACACCACACTTTGACTCACCTTTCATTGCTAAAGCAAGTCCACCACCAGGCCTGAAGTCACTGAGGCAGGGATGTACAATCCTCCCTTGAGGAGAGGCAGCAAATATTTTCAACGATAATACAGGTTACCACAGTTATCTTAATTCATAATTTTTTTTGGCATGGCAATAATGTCTTAATAAATAGCCCCATCACCCACCAGCCCCATCTCTTCCCATCTTCCAGTCCCAGTCACAGTGGCCTCCCCACTATTCCTAAACATGCCAGGCATGTTCTCATCTCCCAGCCTGTGCAATTGCTGTTCCCTCTGTGGGGATCTTTGTCCCCCAATACCTGCCCTCACCTCCCACAGATCACTTCTCAAATATCCTTCTCAGTGTGGCCTTCCCTGAGCTCTATTTAAAATTGCAACTGCCCCTGTCCAACACACGCACTCCCTGTCCCCTTTCTCTGCATTATTTCTCCCTAAGGCATTGACTGCCATCTGAAAAATAACACGTTGTACTGATGTATGTCTCCCAGTGGACTGTAAACTCCTTGTTCTGTTTTCTGCTGTACCCCCAGCCCTTAGAATCCTGCAGCAGGCACTCAATGTGTGCGTGTTGAACCAAAAGAGTGACATGAAAGTGAACCAGCACAGTGAACAGTGGGCAGCCGTACCTTTGGTGTGCATCTTTGTTTTTCAATTCTAAAGTGATCCTTCCTCTCTGGGGGAAAATAAAAAAAGAAGAAAAGAAAAAGAAGACCTGGAATGTAAAGAAAAGTATGAACCCAAAAAATAGCATCCGGAATCTCACCTGTCACCAGCAATCATTATTAATGTCTTGGAAAATGTCTTCCAGTTCCATTCATTCAATCAACAAACGTTTGATGAGCATCTCAGATTTGAGCAGGTTGGTCCCATAGGGGCTAATGGTGAGCACTACAGACCATGTGTTCACATGGAGCTGTCTGAAGCAAGATGGACATTTATCAAACAATCGTGACAACATCAATGTGTGAACCGTAACAGGGAAAAGAACAAAAGAACAGAGGGCTTCAAGAGGAGGAGGGATTAAGCAAGGGGTGGTGAGAGAAGACTGCCCCACGGGGGAGCAGCATGTGCTGATGCGGGAGGGGACATGGGTGTGGGGAGGAGGCACACACAGCCTCGTAGGCCTTGGAGCATATTACCTGAGCAGAGAAGAGCAACCAGCATGGAGACCCAGAGACGTGGGAAAAACAGAGGGAAACTAGGCAGCCAGATGAAGAAGAAATGGTTGAGAAGGGAGGAGGGAAGCCAGGGTGGGCCATGTCATGGACTGACAGAGGGTGGGATTTAGGGAGGAGAGACCCCCTCCACTGTGAAAAATACCAGGGAGAAGCAATAAGGCCGTGTGTGGAATCCCTTCATGCACAGCAACTGGAGAAGAGACAAGTGTGGAGAGCAAGACCGCCTTTGCCAAATAAAAAATTCACATTTACATGAGCAACACCTAAAACCTTGAAAGATAATGGGTTGAGAGTAGTCAAGTCCTGGTAGAAGAAAATAGCAAATACTTAAGTATATGGACGTGTCTAGGCTTCGAGTAACCAAATGAATTCAAAAGAATCAGTGGTTATTTCTGGTAAAATGGATTAATTTTTAAGTAAAAAATTTTTAGTGTACCATTCAGTGGTTTTTATTATTTTCACAAGGTTGTGCAGCAATCACAACTCTCTAATACCAGAATGTTTTCGTCACCCTCAAAAGACACCCTTTTTCCATTAATAGTGACTCCCCATTCCCCGCTTTCTCCAGCCCCTGGCAACCACTAATCTTTCTGTCTCAATGGATTTGCCTGTTCCGGAAATTACGTATCAACGGAATCATACAACATGTGGTCAGTCCTTTGTGACTAGCTTCTTTCGCTTAGCATAATGATTGTTTTCAAGGTTCCTTCATGTTGTAGCATGGATCAGGACTTTGATCCTTTGTATGACTGAATAATATTTCATCATATTGAAATATTGAAAATATTTGCTGCCTCTCCTCAAGGGAGGATTGTACATCCCTGCCTCAGTGACTTCAGGCCTGGTTGTGGACTTGCTTTAGCAATGAAAGGTGAGTGAAAGTGTGGTGTCCTCCCGCGGAGCAGAAGCTTCTGGAGCCACTGTGTGGATCCACCTGTCCTCTTTCCATCTGCCATGAGGCCCACAATACCCCAGGTAGAGGGGGACTGCCTGGGCCCTGGGGTGCCGGCAACGCGGAGTAAAGTGAGGCAAGCCACAATACACACGTAACCCTGGGTGTTAGGAGCCTTTGAGGTTTTCACTGTCGCTTGTTACTTCAGCATAATTTGGCTTAAGCTAACTGATACAACACACCACCAGAAAAACTGCCCTTTTAGAGGGTAAAATTACTTTTATAGCCTCTATACACCCATCAGAACTGAAATTAAAAATAAAATCGATATGCCAAGTGCTGATGAGGATGTGGAGTGACAGGAACTCTCATTTGTTGTTGGTGGGAACAAAAGGGGTAGAGTCGCTTTGGAAAGGAGTTTTGTAGGTTCTCACCAAGTTAAACAGACTGACCATATGGCCCAGCAATTGCACTCCTGGGCATTTACCCCAGAGAAATGAAAAGTTACAATCGGACAATATTGGACTTTATCAGAGACCTGTGCTCCTGGAGAAATCCCCCCTCCCTTTTGTGTTCTGAGAAGCAGATAACTGCACCGTGGACCAGCCTACTCTCACTGCTTTCATGTATTCCAAGGTGAGACCTGGGTGGGGAGGGCCTCCACCCTTCCTCGTGTCTCCCATAAGACTCACAGATGACTCTTACGTGTATCTGCCTCTGTGACACTCTAGACCTCCTTCCTTTCCTTTGAGATGTCCCGCATTAATAAATCCAGAGAAGCAGGTAGATTAATAGAAACTTGGAACATGCTGGCCATAGTTACATATATCCCCACCCTCCTAGTCTGTATACGGGATGAGAGAGCCCATCTGGAACTTCTACAATTTGTGGGCTCTGGATTTGTTTTATGATGCTGAAAGGTGTCTTGCCGTTGGCCAACCAAGGGGGAGGGAATGGGGAAGAGAGGTTAAGAGGCATTTCATCCTTTTCTGAGATTCTATTGCTCCATGAATTAATATGAACGTGTCTGCAGACAGGATTTGTCTTAGGAGTTTTGCAGCGCTTTGCCCTGAAGGAATATGTGAACGTGTTAGTTTGCATTTCAAATGCTGTTGCACTCGGAACGGCGTCTCTGAAAGACAGTAGCGACTGTATCCCACAAGGCGCCACGTTTCTCAGACCTAAAGGTTTGGATTTGCTTTGTAAAGCAAAGCGAATCTGTTAAAAACTACAGGATGAGAGCTGACAATGGAGTGCCCCCTAGAACAGACAGCTGCCCAAATGGCTAAAAGCAAGCTCCTGTTTAAACTCTCCAGACTACCTGTCTCCATTCACAATAACCTAATAAATATGGAGCCAACATATCTCTGTTTAACCCCTCTGTTAAGTGATAAACTTACCTTAGAACTTACCTTAGAACGTAGAACTCTCTCAAGGACCCTGTGATTACACTTAGGGCCCACCCCAACAATCCAGGATAATTTCATCTCAAAATCCTTAACTTCATCACATCCTCAAAGTTCCGTTGCCATATAAACTAACCTTCGAGGGTTCCAGGGATTAGGATGTAGACCTACTTGGGAGATCATCACCAGCCTACCACAGGACGGTCATGTTAATAAAGGACCGCAGCCCGGCCTGTGGGAGGACAGGGAGGGTCTGGGTCTGAACATGAATGGCTAAAACTAGCTTTACTGGCCATGAGTCAGTAGGGCCTATAAGGGGGGATGTGCGTGTCTGCCGCGCCTCAGTCTTTCATAGCTTTGGGTGTCAGACCTGATGAGGATGAAGCCCAGCATCCAGTTTTGGTGTCTCCAAAGCAAGGGCTGCTACAAGTGGAGAGTTTTCCTTTTGCCCCAAGGGAGCTGATTTTCTAATTTGTATGAAAGCAAGGTGTGGGCTGGTGGTGATCCTGCCAGAACCTTAGCAAGGAGCCAGCTACAAGAATACAGGGCACATCAGAGAAGGATTTTCTTTAGCTTTGTCTTGCTGCTGTAGAAAATTACCACAAACCTGCTGGGTGCAGTGGCCTGCACCTGTAGTCCCAGCTACTCAGGAAGCTGAGGCAGGAGGATCATCTGAGCCTAGGAATCTAGGACCAGGCTGGGCAACAATGTGAGACCCCATCTCAAAAGGAAAAAGAAAAGAAAAGAAAATTACCGCAAATTAATAGCAGCTTAAAATAGCACAAATTCATTATCTCACCGTTCTGGAGGTCAGAAGTCCAGGTGGGTTTTGCTGGAATCAAAGTGTTAGTGGGCCCAGGCTCTTATCCGGAGGCTCGGAGAGAATCCAGCTCTAGGCCCATTCAGGTTGTCAGCAAATCCACGGTGACTGTAGGACTGAAGTCCCCATTTCTTGCCATTTGTCGATCAGCGGTCAGCTTCTAGACGCCACCCACACTCGCTGGCTCGTGGCCTCTCCAGCTTTAAAACCAGCAACAGTGAGTTGAGTCCTCCCTACGCTTCAGATTTTCCTACCTTCTTCTTCCTCAACATCCGACTCCAGCCAACGTTCTCTGCTTTTAAGGGCTGTGTGTCAGACGGGCCCCAGTCCGATAATCCAGAGTAACATCCTGTCTGTCCCACGTCCCACTCACACCACACTCCCGACTGCCAGGCTGCCATGGGATCCATCTGGAACTCACCCCGTCCACACCTCACAGCTTCTTCTCTGGTCAGGAATTGCCATCGTCTGTAACCGGATTACAGCGGCGCCCCCCTTATCCACAGTTTCATTTTTCACAGTTACCCACAGTCAAACTCGATCTGAAAATATTAAATAGAAAATCCAGAAATAAACAATTCATGAGTTTTAAATTGTGTGCCGTTCGGAGTAGCGTGACGAAATCTCATGCTGTCCCTCTCCACCCCGCCCAGGACAGGAATCCTCCGTGCTGTACACGCCACCAGCCCGTTAGTCTAGAAGCCACCTTGGTTATCAGATTGACTGTCACAGTGTCACAGTGCTTGTGTTCAAGTTACCCTTTTCTTTTTTCTTTCTTTTCTCTTTCTTTCTTTTTCTATTTCTCTCTTTTTTTGAGACAGAGTCTCTCTCTGTCACCCTGGCTAGAATGCAGTGGCATGATCCTAGCTCACAGCAACCTCAAACTGCTGGGCTCAAGCGATTCCCCTGCCTCAGCCTCCCAAGCAGCTGGGACTACAGGTGTGTGCCCCACAACTGGCTAATTTGTAGAGGTGGCTTCTTGCTCTTGCTCAGGCTGTTCTTGAACTCCTGGCCTCAAGGAATCCTCCCACCTCGGCCTCCCAGAGTGCTAGGATAACAGGCGTGAGCCACCACACCCAGCCAAGTAACTCTTATTTTATAGATTAATGTATAAAGTAAACTTTATCATAGGTATGTATGTATAAGAAAAAACAGTATACAGTCAGCCCTCTGTATCTGTGGGTTCCACATCCATGGATTCAACCAACCTCGGATTGAAAATATTTTAAAATATTGTACTGAACATGTACTGACTTTTTTCCTTGTCATTATTCCCTAAACAATACAGTGTAACTAGTTATGTAGCATTTATATCCTATTAGGTATTATAAGTATTCTAGGGATGATCTGAAGTACATGGAAGAATGTGCATAGGTTATATGCAAACACAGTGCTGTTTTATATCAGAGACTTGAGCATCTGAGGCAGGTCCCAGAACCAATCCCCACAGATACCAAGGGACAACTGTCTGTAGGGTTATCTGAGGTTTCAGGCATCCACTGGAGGTCTTAGAATGTACCCCCCAGGGATATGGGGGTACTACTCTATTTTCATTATAGCAGTGATTCCTGCTCATTTGAGAAAACTGTTTTAAAAAAATGAAAGAGCAAGGGGAAAACAGTTCACAACAAAATCACGTGGACTCACTCCAATTCTGTGGTTGACACCTCTTCTTCAGGGTGCTCACCCTCTGGCCACGGCTGGTCTGGAGATGAGCCCCGGTCCCAGAATCTGAAACGTGAAACCAAGAGGCAGAGATGCTGCTCATGTTAACACTGTAACACATGCATATTTTACTTGGAGCAGCAGATGCCAAAGTGGAGTGCCTAGCCCAGCCCCTGGGGGTTCCGGAAAGTCCACCAGGAATTTCTGTGTGCCTTAAGATACTCTTGTTACCATAGAGGCACACATCTGTAACTTATAAATGACCGTACATATCCTGGGAATGTGAGACCATTTTTTCTTAATGATGGAGTTCTTGCAAAGCATGAACAAGAAATGTATACATCTCAGCCTCAGCACTGTTCACAATCTGGGCTGGATAATGTGCCGTGGGGGCCATCCCTCGCCTCGACATGCAGGACGCCGGTAGGTTCCACGCATGCTCTATCACAACCACCCAGATGTCTCCACATGTCCCATGGGGGCAAAATCACCATGGGATGAAAACCAATGCTCTAAAGTAGAATAGATAACTATGTCGAAGTGTATGCATACAGTGGAATATGGATTGAGAAGAAACTGTAACTATAGAGCAACATGGATGAGTCTAACGTACAACCTTGAGCAACAGAACATGCTGCCTGATTCCTTCGTACAGAACACACAGTAAGGCAGACCTTGCTCAAGGGGGCTACCACAATGCGATTTTGTAGGTAGGGCTTCAGAGAGACCGGACTCACGTCAATTCCGACAAGGACGAATGGGGGTCAGTGGATGGAAAATTACTAAGAGAAGACATCAGGGATGAGGGTGGAATTCTTGTTAGGCAATAATTTGCTGAAGGCAGACCACGGTGAGAAGATACTGAGGGTGGGGGATCAGGAACTCAATCAGGTATCAAGGGTGGAGGGAGGATTTTTGCTAAACTCTTCTAACTTAGCAGGATTCTTTCTTAACCTGGATCCTACAAGGACAGAGAGAGAAGCCCAAGGTCAGGCTTCATCGAGCAGAGGACTCGGGGGGCCTGATTAAAGTTGGGCTGAGCAGTCAGTGTACTTGTCTTTATGTGGGTTACATGGAAAGCACGCACACACAGATCTCTGGACAGCCTTCTGGACAACACAAGCCCCACCCTGTTGCCAGGGTCCCTGGGACACAGCACCACCCTCTCCCGATCCGAGGTGGCCCAGTGAAGGGCCCCACCAAGCAATCACTGATGCATGGGGGACTCCATTTCTCCAAACGCTTTCCCAGGGCCATTCTCTTCCCTCCCCTCCCCTGCCTCCATTACCCACCTCCTCTCTCCTCTCTCCGTCTCTCAATACTGGAGTTAACTCTCTCCTAGCTGCCAAGGCTGGCTGCCCACCCTCCCCTGTGACACAGCCAACATGGCTGGTGCGGGTCGGCCGCATCTTAGGAGGAAGGCTGTGCTGTGGAGGCTGCAGTTAGACAGCAGGCGTGAGAGGAGACACACCTGGGAGAGGGCACGGCTGCCGGAAGGCCCTCCCTGCTGGCCTGAGGTCAGGTCCATAGAATCCCAGCACGCTGGAGACACGAGGTCACAGTCCCAGAACCTCGATGCTGCCAAGCCCAGGGAGCTCACCCATTCCAGTCCTGCACTTGCTATCTTCACTGTCTGGCCACTGTACTTTTCCCCGTGGGGAGAGGCACTGCATGCAGCTTGACTGCATGCAGAGTGGGATCCATTTAACCCCTGAAACTTCAGCTAAAACCCAGCCCAAAGTTCTGCCCACCCTTTGGACCCAAAAGAGAAGTATCTGGTGAAGAAATCTGGGGACAAGACAGCTGAATGTGAGACTGGGAGTGTCAAGGATGAGACGGGACTGAATCTGCAGAGGGATATTTCTAGACACGGCTACCTTGTTCCTTCTCGCTGAGGTTTCTTCTCCTCTTTCTTTCCTTTCTCTCCCATCTCCTGGCTTGCAACTCTGGGGGTGGTTGGAGCATTTATAGAGAAGGGTGCACTTGGAGAGAAATGGATTTGATGGGGCAGGAAAACTTGTTCCACATTTCTCTTCAGCTAACGCTGCCTGGGAAGAGGCCACGTGCCACGCACTGAGGCCTGCTATGCTCCCAAAGCAGCTCATCTTGAGACAGCAGTTCAGAACTCAACTCCAACAAACTTAAGGATCAGGATTGCTTACCCACTCTTTCGAGAATCTGATGAAAGGACCCTCTTCACAGAAAGAAAAGGACGTCCACACGCATGGACCAGCCAGTCTTCACAAAAAGCCTGCCCACACGTCCAAGGACCACGGGATGGGCTGCACTGGAGGCAGGTGGGGACTCCACTTCCCCTGTGGGGTTTATCTGAGGTTCTTCCTGTCAGGGAAGGGCACCCACGTGGAGAAGCCACAGATGCCTGGCTGGGTTCTAACTCATGCAACTCACAGCCTTCATGAGCTCCGAGTGGCTTTCACTTGCCCTCCACAGTCGAAATTCCAAGGGGATCCATTCACAGAGCTCTGAGGCTGTGTTGACCAGCTTGACTATTTCACTTGGCCAGCAATGCACCACCTTGGAAGGGACATTCCAGGGTCACCCCAGACTTCTCTGCAGCCTCCTGCTCCCCCTTCTGAGACCCACTCTCTCCTCCACAATGGCACCCCTCATAATCCAAGTTCCATAGAAGAAAATGATTCTCATGCCCTGGGCTGTGGATGCTCTGGTTCCAGAGGAGCTTCTGCCTGGGCCCCCCCACCATGCTTCCCGCTGCCCTGGATCCCTGATCCAGCCTCTACCGGCAAAGAGGTTCCAGAGAAACCCCCAGTTCACCTTTTGGCTTGACTTTATTTAGTCATTATCAAATTATTATACCAAAATGTATAATCTATAATAGAGGGGAAAAAAACATACACAATTCCAGTTCCACAAGGAAACCATGTTTATTTCATCATTCACTTCCAATCTATGTTTATATGTGCACATCTGTTTACACAGCTGTAAAGACAGCAAACCTTCTTACACCTCCTTTTTACCATATTATAAGCATTTTCAACATGGCAACAAAACCTTTATAATTATGGTTCAGAGAAGCTGAATGGGACAAAGTAGACGTGTCCTAAATGAATAACGATGGTGCTGAGGGGGGTCATAACATAAACATAACAACTCAGTATTTTTTGTTTCAACAACTAAAAGAACAAATTGTGTTTATTAGAAGCAGCTCTTTCCATCTTAGCATGAGCCTTTTTTAGCTTTAAGAGGGCCGACTTTGCTGTTCAGTCACAAGCAATTCCTTCATCGAGTCTCCCCTTCCAAAACAAGTCCTGAGCACTCTGTCAGGACTCAAACACAGAAATGCTTTCAAATAGCAAAACCTAACTACAGTTCTGTAGTGCTGTGGGTGGGGTGTTGTACAGGATCTCTCACCAATACCTGTTTGCTGACACAGAAAAGATAGTAAGAGCTCCTACCAAAAGCTTCTCTTCCTGATTATATTTAAAAGGTCTGATTCTATTAAGAGTTTGCTTATGTACAATAAGGTGGAAACTCCCTATTAAAGGATTCCTCATACCGATTACATACCGAATACCTTCACAGGTTCTTTCTAGTTTAAAAACTCTGATGCAGAAGTGGGTAGATATCTCAATGGAAGTACCTTCCTCACATATTCATGTTTTATTCCAGTGTATGTGCTGTCATGTTTGGCATAGGCTGAATCATCCCTGAAGCTTTGTCCACATTTATTACCATCCTATGTTCCCTCCAGGAATTCCCCAACGAATAGATTCAATAATATGGCTAAGGAATGTCTCACATTCATCAATTCACTGGATGGCTTAAAGAATTCTGTTGGGCACAGTGGCTCATGCCTGTAATCCCAATACTTTGGGAGGCCAAGGGAGGAGGATCGCTTGAAGCCAGGAGTTTGAGACCAGCCTGAGCAACATAGCAAGATCCCATCTCTTAAAAAAAAAAAAAATCTTTTCTACTGACCAGGGAGAAGTCACATCTGAAGACACACCTTCACGTAAGATTCTGAGAGCAAGTTGGGAGAGGCCCACGTTCATTATGTTTCCATGGGTTGCTCTCCAGGGTGTGTCCTTTGATGTCGGACAAGAGATGAGCTCTTTCTGAATATTTTCCCACATTGAGGACATTGGCTGGGTCCCTCCCTGCTATGGAGTCTCTGATGTACTGCCAAGTGAGAGTTCTGTTTGAAGGACTTCCCACATTCTAGACACTGATATGGGGTCTCCTTGGTGTGAATTCTCTGGTGCTTGGTCAGACAGGAGCTGTCCCTGAAAGCTTTGCCACACTGATTACACTCATAGGGCTTCTCACCAGTATGAGTCCTCTGGTGCCGAATGAGGCCAGCAATGTTCCTAAAAAGTTTTTGACACTGATTACAGCCATAGGGCTTCTCACCAGTATGAATCCTTTGGTGCCTGATGAGGTATGCACTCTCAATGAATGTTTTCCCACACTCTTTACATTCATAAGGTTTCTCTCCAGAATGGATCTTTTGATGCACAATGAGGTGAGAGTTTCGGTTGAAGGATTTCCCGCACTCTGCACATTCAAAGGGCTTTTCTCCAGTGTGAGTCCTCTCGTGCTGGGTAAGGTATGAGCCATCTCGGAAAGCCTTTCCACATTTGCTGCACTCATAGGGCTTCTCACCAGTGTGGATTCTGAGATGCACAGTGAGGTGGGAGATGTCGGTGAAGGGTTTCCCACACTCATTACATCTATATGGTTTCTCCCCCGTATGAGTTCTTTGATGCAAAATCAGGGATGAATTCCGGTTGAAGGTTTTTCCACATTCTAGACATTCATAAGGTTTCTCACCCGTGTGAATTCTCTGGTGTTGTGTTAGAGCTGACCCATCACTGAAAGCTTTCCCACATTTATTGCATTTATAGGGCTTCTCTCCTGTATGGATCCTTTGGTGCACAATCAGGTTGTAGTTCTTGGAGAAGGATTTTCCACACGCATTACAGGTATAAGGTTTCTCTCCAGTGTGAGTTCGGTGATGCAAAACAAGAGAAGAGTTCCGTTTGAAGCATTTGCCACATTCGGTACATTTGTACTGTTTCTCTCCAGGGTGATTCCTCCTGTTTTCATTAAGAGATGAGCTCAGGGTAAAGATGTCCCCAAAGTCCTTACCCTCGTACAGTTTCTTGCCTCTTTTCATTACTTTTTGATGACCAAGAGAGGTAAAATGGTTAAAAGATTTAACATTTTCACTATAAGGTTTCCCTCTCATTTGATTTCTTCCAAATTGAGTAACTTCCATGGAATAGCTGAAGCCTTTTCCGTAGGCATCGCTGTCACTAGTTCTCTTAGCTGCATAACTTTTGGGACAGCTGTGTAAGGCTGGGTCACAATCCAGACTTCTAACATCTGCGTCACGTATATGGAAGCCGTTTGTGGTAAGAACTGTCTGAGGTGATGAAAGGTCTGAGCTTGCACTCAAATGCTCCCCCAAACCAGGATATTCACTAACTGCTTCCTGAGCCCCTGGTTTCTCTGGAGTTAAAGATGATCGCCTCAAATGTTTCTGCTGGTTCTCACAGTCCCAACCATCCCCTAGAATGGAGAAACAAGGAACCTCCTTCGTAAATCCTTCCATCTCTATGGCACAAGATAGTTCTTCCTCACGAATATTCTGAGCTGTCATTTTCAGTCTCATGCCCCAGGCTGAAAAGGAAAAGGCAGACTTAGGTATATGAAACTAAATCTGGAAGAGGAATGGAAAATAATGATGGGCCAACTATGCATTTTTACTTGTTTTCCTTTTAAAATTCAGATCCATACAAGGGGAGGTAAAATGAGAGCCAAGGGCAGATTTGAAAAGAGCCCCACAGCATTTTCATCTTCCTAGAGAGTAGGTAGGAGGAACAGTATTAGGGGTAAATATCACCAAAAGGATTAGTTTGATATGTGGGAGACCCTAGACTGGCATCACAGCTCACACTGGAATTCCATCTTGGCCACTGCATCCTTGTCCCTGTTCCCACTGCCTATCAGCACACAATTCCAACGCCCCAACTTCACAAGGTGCTTACAACAGCACTGAACATGCAGTTCCCTGTGGTTAGAGTTCTGCATTCATGGATGGGACACAGCACAGGCTCAGACCTGAAAGTTCT
>NW_012150730.1:223110-229975 GCF_000956105.1 Propithecus coquereli
AACCTTGATCAACAAAGCTTGAAAACAAAAACCAGGCTGGGTGCGGTGCTTCACGCCTGTTATCCTAGTGCTCTGGGAGGCCGAGGCGGGAGGATAGCTTGAGCTCAGGAGTTTGAGACCACCCTGAGCAAGAGCAAGACCCCGTCTCTAATAAAAATAGAAAAAAATTACCCAGGCCTGGTGGTGTACGCCTGTGGTCCTAGCTACTCAGGAGGCTGAGGTGGGAGATCGCTTGAGCTTAGGAGTTTGAGGTTGCAGTGAGCTAGGTGCAACAGAGACAGACAAGGGTGAACAAGTTTGATATTAATATTTAAATAAAATTTCCATATAATAAAAGATAATAAGAGATAAAACCCAAGTTCCAGATGGAGAGAAAATACTATAAAATATAGGGCTCCAAATCTATATAGAATTCTTATTGAAAACCACAAAAAAAAAGGGCAAAGGATATACAAAGATGTACTTCATGAATAGAAAATAGAAACGTCATGAAAATGAGTATTTGCTCATTCTCTCCATCATTTAGGCAATTACAAACTTAAAGAATACAAAATTTGCCCATTTCATGTGAGTAAATATAAATGAAGTGTGATAATATAAAGCTTGGGCAGGTCATGTGGGAAGAGTTGGCAGGCAAGTAAAGTTGTCAGTCTGCTTGGCAGGGCAACTTGGTAGCAGCATTAAAACATAAAATGGGCATAACCCACCACCCAGCAATTCCACCTGTAGGTATCCCGGACTCAGAAAGCAAGATAAATGAACTCAATCCATACCTATGGAGATGGTCCGAAAGGCCAGCAGGGAGAAGACAGGCTGCTTGTGAAGGATGAAAACTGTCATGACAGATCACTTAATAGCAGAAGTTAAGCAGAAAAACACCAAAGGTAATGGAAGGTTACTTTCAAAGTGCTGAAGGAAAAAAATATCAGACACACTGTCTTTCAAGAGTGAAGGTAAGATAAGACAGCTTCAAAAAGCAAAAGCAGAATTCATCTCCAAGGACACTAGCCAAAATAATTAGAAAAAGTCATTCTTCAGGAAAAGCCACAGAAGGAAGGAAAAGGAACAGATGAATGCACATTTAAACGAAATCCAGTGCTGACCACATTAAAGGCAGCAGTAACAATGTCTTAGGGAATCAGAAATACTGCACAGCAGTGGCCTGTAAGACGGGAAAGGAGCAATGAAAGTAAGTGTTCCGAAGCCCTACGTTGTTCATGACTCGTGTTAGACCTGGCCAAGGCAGGAATGAAGAATAAACGTAATGTAAAACTTCCAAGCCTACAGAGCAGTGGTTTTCATCCAGGGATGGTTTCACCCCCAAAAGACACCTGGCAATGTTTGGAGATGTTTCTGGCTGTCACGACTAGGGGGCAGACGACACTAGGGGCCAGGGATGCTGCTAAACATGCTACAATGCACCAGATGGCCCCCGCAACAGAGTGATCCAGCCCCAACCTGGTAGAGGGAGAGAAGAGTAATAAAACCAGATCAATCCAGAAGAAGCTGGTCAGGAAAGCAGTACAAAAAGGGCAGGCTAAATAGAAAATATAAAGTAAAATGTCACCAGTAGCAATAAATATAAATGGCTTTAATGGGCCAGATAAAGACACTGTGTCAGACTGTACTAAAAAATGTGTTTGTAACAGACTTATCTAAATAAAAGGACACAGAAAACGAAGCAAAAAGTTGGAACAGGTAAATGCTAACCAAAGAAGGGTCTTGTAGCTCTTTACAAACCAAAGATAAACTTCAAGTAAGGATCACAAAGCAATATAACAGAAACAACATACCTCAAAACACAGAGCAAAATTATCCTGGATTGCAAGAAAAAAAATCAGCTAATCCAACCACAATGGGAGGTTTTGATGAACTTCTTTCAGAAATGAAAATTCAGAAAAACTGAACAGAGATAAGCAGGAGAGAATGTAATTAGCCAGCCTGACCAATGGCTAGATGAAAAGTCATGTACCAATTAGAACCACAGGCTTTCTAAGCACAAGTGGAATATGTGCTAACACTGACCATAAACCACACCAAAGAACAAGTTCACCAAAGATCGGACCACAGAACGACACAGACTATAATGCAGGCAAGTTAAAAACCAGTAAGAGGAAGAAAACAAAACACAAGAAGACGACGAGTAAAACAAACCCCTATTTATTTGGAAAAATGAACACCTGTTTTTCAGCAACTGACAAACAGAAAAACTGATGGAAATTAGAAAACACCTAGAACTGCACAACAATGAAAATGGCACATTTCAAAGCATGTGGCAAATGAGGATGCAGCAAACACAGACTCTAGACAGAAATGTTGGTCTTTAGTGCTTATATTTAAAAAAGACTAAAGATGAAGTTCCTATGGGTCCTGATGCATGGATTGCAACAGGTCAGCAGACGTGGCGGCCTCCAAAGCTATCCACAAATTTTCTTCAGGCCATCAGCTATGGGTTGTATACACCACTGAAATGAATGGCAAAAACACATTTTGGTTTGTGGGTGAAGCATGGTGCCCCCAGAAAGGCCTTATTGGCTTCACTATATGACTGATGATCCTTCAACAATAAAACCATCTACTGCTCGTAAATTCACTGGATAAACCATAAATTCAACGTGAGTGGCACTTCAGAACAGTGTGTACCTTGTTGCATCACTAGAAAGAAGTTTCAGGGCGGCTGCCACCTTTAACACCTTGTAAGTAAAGACAATGAAAAACAGTTTAAACATGTAAAATACGGGAGTTTTTATGTAATTGTACTTATACTGCTTACCGTTAACTTGATTAAAATTGACTAAAGTAAAAAGCAGACAAAAACTGAAGATTAGCAATCTCACTGTTCAACCTAAGACTGAAGGGAAAGAAGTGTGGACTAAACCAACAGGAGGTGGAAGGAAAGTGATAATAAAAATAAGAGCAGAAATTAAGGAAACTAGAAACAAGAAAATAGCTGAGAAAATGAAGAAAATCAGGTCTGTTATTTGATAAGACTAATGAAACAGGCATATCTTTGGCAAGGGTGATCATAAAAAAATGCAAGAAGGAAAGTGATATTAGTTGTGAAATGGAGATTTAACTAAGAAACAGTATAAAGTTACCAAAAATGGCAAAGTTGGGTTTATCCTAGGAATGCAAGGACTTTGAAGCATCAGAACATCTATTGCTGCAATTCCTCTATGACCAGATTAAAGAAGACAGTTCCCTCACGCCTTGTTGCAATACATTCAGAAAGCAGTATGAGGAAATCTCAACCACACTGATGATCAAAATACTCTCAGATTAAAGCAGTAGACCCTTTTACACTTATCTCAATAAATTCAGAAAGTGCTTTAAGGAAAGCTCAGGCTCCTGATGAAAACTCATAACTGGGCACATAGGGAATTAAGGTAAATATCACACCTAAAGAGGAAACATAAAAATCATCCACTTAAGCCAAGGCCAAGACCTCAGACACTTACTATGTGCACAGCATTCAACAGTGATGTGGAGGGGCCAGCTGGTCAGGAGGACCATGCTTCCAGCTGCCACTCCTGGACACTGCAAGGACTTCTCCCACTGAGAGGACGTCCTGAGGCTGCCATGCTACCATGACACATTTCCTGTGCTGAGACTTCTGGGTAGACGGTGGCCTGGGTGGTCTTTGGTCATCCTGTGAAAAAAAGACTTGAGAACATCTCCCTGCAGTATGTGAAGAGGAGAATGCATATGTATGGTTAAAAGAAATAAGATAAATCAGACATACACAGGATATCACTTAGGGAAATCCTTTAGACACATAAAATACTCTGCAAATAAGGCCAGGCCATGGTGGCTCACCCCTGTAATCCTAGCACTTTGGGAGTTCGAGGTAGGAGGATTGTTCGAGGTCAGGAGACTAGCCTGAGCAAGAGTGAGAGGCCATCTCTATTAAAAATAGAAAAGAATCAGCCAGGCATGGTGGTACACGCCTGTAGTCCCAGCTACTTGGGAGGCTGAGGCAGGAGGATCACTGGAGCCCAGGAGTTCAAGGTTGCAGTGAGCTATGATCACGCCACTGCACTCTAGCCAGGGTGACACAGAGAGACTCTGTTTCAAAATATATATATATATATTCTGGAAGTAAAAATATAATAATGGCCTGGCTAGACACCTACCAAAACTGTGATCATGACTGTCTTGGGGACAGCGAAGGGAACCAGCCTTGAGGAGCAAAGGGAATGTCCATTTCATTTAAAATAGGTCCTTCCTTCCTTCATTTAAGGCTAGTCAAGTGGAGAAGGAACAAAGAAACCTGTAGCTGGTTGGGATCATTTAGTTGTAAACAGCACTGCACTCAAATCAGCCAGATACTTCCTTTGTTGAAGACTTAATCACCACCAACAAAGTAAAAAGACAATCCACCAATTGGAGAAAATATTTATATACTTGTATCTAGAATATATAAAATTCTTACAACTCAATAATAAAAAAGCAAATAATCCAATTTTTAAAGATGGGCAAAGGATCTTGTCTTAGTTTGGGCTGCTACAACAAATACAACATAGATTGGGTGGCTTAAACAATAGAAATTTATTTCTCACAGTTCTGGAGCCTGGGAAGTCCAAAATCAGAGTGCCAGCAAGATCAGGTTCTGGTGAGGGACTTCTTCCTGGCTCGCAGACGGCCACCTTCTCTCTGTGCCCTCACGTGGCAGAGAAACAGGAGGCAAGCTCTCAGGAGCTCTCCTGTCTCCTTTTATAAGGGTACTAATCTCATTCATAAAGGTCGGCCCCCAGGACCTAATTACCTTTTTAAGGCCCCACCTCTAAATACCATCACCTTGGGGATTACACTTCAACATACTGATGTTAGGGAGACACAAATATTTAGTCCATAGCAGATCTGAATAGATATTTCTTCAAAGAAGACATACAAATGGCCAATAAGCACATGAAAAGATGATCAACACCATCAGTCATTAGGGAGCACCAATCAAACCACAGTGAGAGACCACTTTACACTCACTAGTCTGGCCAATACTAAAAACAACAACAACAAAAAAACAGACATTAACAAGTATTGACAAGGATGTGAAGAAACTGGAACCCTCAAACAGTGCAGCTGCTTTGGAAAACAGTATGACAATTCTGTAAAAAAGTAAAACATGTATCATCTGGCTATTCTACTCCTAGTTATCTACTCAAGAAAAATGCAAACACATATTCACACATAAACTTGTAGATGAAAGGTCACAGCAGCACTATTCATGATAAACAGAAAGTAGAAGCAACTCAAATTAATGTCCACCAACTGATGAATGAATAAACAAAATGTGAAATACCCACACAATGGAATATTCTTTAGCCATAAAAAGGAACAAAGTACTGACATATACTCCAACATGGATGAATCTTGAAAATATTACGGTCGGTGAAAGAAGTCGGACATAAAAGACCACGTATTTTATGATCCCATTTATGTGAAATGTCCAGAACAGGCAATTCCATAGAGACAGAAAGTCAGTTAGTGTTTGCCAGAGGCTGGGAGAGAGAATGGGAGGATAGAGATTAACTGCTAATGGGTACAGGTTTCTTCTAGGGCTGATGAAAATGTTCTGGTATTACATAGTATAATAGTAACGATTGCACAACTTTGTGAATACACACTAAAAATCACTGAATTGTGTACTTTGAATGGGTGAATCTATGTTATATAAATTATATCTCAATAAAGCTGTAGTAAGTAAACTTAAGCCTTCAAGAACAGTGCTGCTAATGCTAAGGGCAGACACCCCACAGGGAAGACAGCAAACAAGTCTCCTTCAGCTCTCACCTTGGCAGTACTTTCCCTGGGACATCCAGATATATTTGGAGGTGTTAAGTTGTCACAAAGTTTGAGGCAGGGGAATTGCTAGCATCTGATGAGCCTGAGCAGAGGATGCCAGATTTGCTACCATGCTCAGGATCATCCCACATGATACTAGGCCACTTTGTGGACCAAAGTTCCTGCAGGTATCAACCTGGGGTACTTTAAAACAGAATATTACATGTGTTATAAGACATTAGGGGAATGGGGCCTTCATTTAGGAGAAGGACACTTACAATAAATTCACGGACTCATTCCCTACTCTGAATTCTTGCTGTCAAAAACTGGCCATTCCAATTACACCCTCTCCCATCGTCTAAATGTTTCCTTTCCCAAAATTTGCATGTTGAAATCCTAACCTCCGAGATAATGGTAATAGGACGTAGGTCTTTTGGGGAGGTGACTGGATCATGAGGGTAGAGCTCTTGTTTGGCCCTGAGGCTCACGAGTATTCCCTTGGTCCTTTCACCATGTGCAGACACAGCTAGAAGGTGCCATCTATGAACCAGAAAGTAGATCCTCACTAGACACAAATCACCTGATGCCTTGATCTTGGATTCCCCAGCCTCCAGATCTGTGAGAAATAAATTTTTAGTGTTTATAAGCTACCTGGTTTATGGCATTTTGTTACAGTAGCCCCAACAGACTAAGATATCCTCACTTGACTAGGGTCTGAGTGCCAGTGATGTAACAAATGATCACAAGTATTCAGGAGGATATTAGGACAGGCTTAGGGAAAATAATAATAAATTAGGACAGTTAATGCAAGAATCTAACTGAATTTTGTCAAGGCTGTTTTCAAAATATATTATTGTCCTTCTACATATTTATTATTATTTTAACAGTACAATGGAACAAAAATTGTTGTAAAAAATTCAACTTGATGATGTTCACATATTTTTGGGGTTCCCTGTTTTCCCCTACTCTTCCTCTGACCCTGGCCTCAGACGACCACTGTACACACTTCTTTTTTTTTTTTTTTTTTGAGACAGAGTCTCACTCTGTTGCCCGTCTAAAGCGCTATGCTATTTGGAGTCTGGCA
>NW_012150730.1:230921-236536 GCF_000956105.1 Propithecus coquereli
ATAAAAACAGGTGTTAAATCTTTGGAAACTTGGATACAACCTCAAAAGCACAAGTAATCAATAAATTAATTAACTAATTAATTAAAAGGAGACAAACTGGACTACATCAAGATAAAAAACTTTTGTGCTCCAAAGAATGTCACTAAGAAAGTAAAAGACAACCCACAGAATGGGAGAAAATATTTGTAAATACATATCTGCCCCTTAATATTTTGAAATTAAAAAAATATATTTAAAAAAATCACAAAGCTGATAAGGGACTGGTATCCAGAAAAAAATCGTACACTTCAATAACAAAAAGATCAATAGCCCAGTTAATAATAAATGGACAAAAGATCTGAACAGACAGTTCTCCAAAGATATACGTATAGGTAAAAAACAAATGAAAAGGTGCTCAATATCATTAACCACCAGAGAAATGCAAATCTAAACCATAGTGAGATGCCACTTCATAGCCACTAGGATGTCTAGAATGAGTTCTACTCCTAGGTGGCTAGCCCAAGAGAAATTAAAACTTATGTTCATAAGAAAAAAAATACTTGCATATAAATGTTCACAATAGCATTGTTCATAATATCCAAAAAGTGGAACCAACTCAAATGTCCATTGACTCATGAATGTGTAAACAAAATGTGGTAAATACATAGAATGGAATATAATTCATTCATAAAAACAAACGAAGTATAGATACATGCTATTACGTGGATGAACCTTGAAAACATTCTGCTTAAGTTAAAGAAGCCAGGCACAAAGGACCATGTGTTGTATGGCTATTTAAATGAAATGTCCAGAATAGGCAAATGCACGAGACAGAAAGTAGATTAGTGATTGCCTAGGGCTGAGAGGGATGAGGGTAATGGGGAGTGACTGATAATGGGTATGAGTTTTCTTTTTGGGGGCTGATGAAAATATTATAAAATTGATTATGGTGATGGATATGTAAGCTAGTGAATATAATAAAAACCGCTCAATTGTATACCTTAAAAGAGTGAATTGTATGGCATATGAATTATATCTCAGTAAAACTGTTTAAAAAAATAAATGTGTGTTCAGTCTGTCAAGGTCAGAACCACTGGTCTAGACCCCATATGGCATATTTCTGGTACTTTAAGACCATAAATGGGAGAAATAACAGTTTTTATATGGAAGAGCTGAGCTTGTATAGAATTCCATTTCCAGGCACTCACCTCTCAAGGGCAGAAGGACACACTCAAGGCCTGGCGTCTGGATGATACTTGAAATCAATAGTTGCCAGACCTCAGCCATTCATGGCCATCCACATGGCTCCCACAATCTCTCTGTACCACCTAGGATAACATTTACTTCACTTGTTCAAAACTCATTAACGGAAAGAATTCATCTGCCACCAATTTTAACCCTGTCCTAATAAAGTCAGCTATCTGATCACCAAGTATAATAAAGAGTCTCACTCCTTCTTTTTTTTTTTTTTTTTGAGATAGAGCCTTGCTCTGTTGCCCCAGGTAGAATGCAGTGGTATCATCTTAGCTTTTTTTTTTTTTTTTTTTTGAGATAGAGCCTTGCTCTGTTGCCCCAGGTAGAATGCAGTGGTATCATCTTAGCTCACTGCAACCTCAAACTCCCGGGCTCAAGCAATCCTCTTGCCTCAGCCTCCCAAGTAGCTAGGACTACAGGCACCTGCCACGAGGCTAATTTTTCTATTTTAGTAGAGACGGGGTCTCACTCTCGCTCAGGCTGGTCTCGAACTCCTGAGCTCAAGCAATCCTCCCACCTCGGCCTCCCAGAGTGCTTGGATTACATGCATGAGCCAACCCACCCAGTACTCTATTTTTGATGACTGTTGACAGCTTTCAAGACTACTCCTTATCCCCCTTTCTCTCCCTCCCCCCAACATCTGGGCAAATTTACAAGAGTGTCTGAGTGTTTCCTCCTTGGTTCTGGTGGGAAGTTCAAACCACACAAGCCCCAACAAATGGAAGGCCACCCTCATCCCAGCCCCACTCTCTAATCACAATAAAAGGCCAGTCTCCTTGTCCTGCTCTCTCACGCTATTTTTGGACTAGCCTGGGAAGCTTGCCTTGCTCTCTAAAGAAAACCTTATCACAAATAAACATTTACCCTGTTAGGGTGTCGGGGGGCAGGCATTATCAGTCTCAATATCAGAACCATATTTTGGGCAGGGGTCCATCCTGTCTCTCCCAAGTGGCCACAACACCTAGTTATTTTTTTTTTTACTTCACATTAAACGGATAATTATTTTTTTAAATGTGTTGAGTTCACAAGGTTAAAAGACGCCCTAGATCATAAGCGCTATCAGGAAAGGAGTTTGGGTCTACTTACTTATTATGTATGTAGTCTAGGTGCCCAGCACAAAAACTGGCACATAGTAAGTGTTCAATAATCATCCGCTGAATAATTATCAACACCCAAAATCAATACTTTCCTAAAATAACCAATTAAAAACATTTAAATCCCATACAAATTTTAAATTTTAAATCCCATACAAAATAGAAAACAAAAGCTAACAAAAATTATACAGTATCTTTGTGGCAAGAACTTGAAAAAGTTTATTGAAGACCTCAAAGGACACTTGGGTACATGGGGAGGTGGACTAAGTAGACAGATGAGAGGGCCCAATACTGAAACCATGACAACTCACACCGTCGCAGACTAACCTGTGGAAGCAATGCCTTCGTGATGCAAATTCTGGAGGAATTTCACTGGAACATGACAAAATTCACATAGACGAGGACATCCCCTGAAATATCCAAGACATCTCCTTAAAAAACAAAAGGAAGGGAGGAAGAGGAACCGGGAGTTGTTCTGCCAAAGTCAAGGCTTCTCCTCAAGTTTCAGTAACCAAGGAGTCCACGAAGCTATGAGAAGGAAGAGAGCCCCAAATAGACTTGGAGGCCTACGATAATTTGGTAGGCGGTAAAGGTAGACTCACACATCAGCAAGAGTAGGTATTTCTTTTACTGTCGTTTCAGATGGGAAAATAATTACAAATCCTTATTTATACACACTCTCACACACAGATGCTTATAAATTCCAGATGGACAAAAGACCTATACAGTATGTAAGAGGGGGAAAAAAAATTTAGAATGACTACAATAAAATATAGAACTACAAAATATCACTGAGTTAGGGTGGAGAAGAGTTTTTTAAACGATACAAAGAAGCACAAAACATAAAAATATATGAAGCATCATACTATATCAAAATGAATACTATACCATGAACATAAGATTAAAAGAAAATTTTAAAAAACCAAGGAATTACAAATACTACTCCAAGGGCAGCTTGCTAATTACAAAGGGGAAAAGGTAGAGGACCCCAGCTGACAGCGCTTTGATTGCATGAACCAAAGTCTAACCACCACCAACCTCATGTGCCTCCTGATATGATGCCCCAAGAAAAGCATGATTTCACTTAGGTAATTTCCTGCCAAAGATGGATAACCTGAATTTAATTATGAGAATATCAACTGAACGCCGAGGGACAACCTACAAAATAACCAGCTGGGTCTTTTAAAAAACAAAAAAGGAGGGTACCATTTAAGTTTGAAGGAGACTAAAAAGACATGACAACTAAATGTAATAACGTGGGCCAGGTATAGTAGCTCGTGCCTTAATCCTAGCACTTTGGGAAGCTGAGGCAGGAGGATCGCTGAAGCCAGGAGTTCAACACCAGCCTAGGCCTTGTCTCCACAAAAAATTAAAAAATTAGCCGGGCGGTAGCAGTGTATGCCTATAGTCCCAGCTACTTGGGAGGCTGAGGCAGGAGGATCACTTGTGCCCAGGAATTTGAGGTTGCAGTGAGCTATGATGATGCCACTGCACTCTAGCCTGGGCAGCAGAGCAAGACCCTGTCTCAAAAAAAAAGAAAAAAAGAAAAAGAAAGGACAAGAAAAAATAACATATGATCCTGGATTGGACCCTAGATCAAAACAAATACAAAACAACCAATCCGGCTACAAATAGAGTTCCGTATTAATAATAAAGTATTTGGCTATGATAATAACACTGTCATTTTAAGAATGTTCTTGTTCTTAGGGGATCCAAGGTGACCTGTCATGACATCTACAACATACTTTCAGTAATTCAGCCACAAAACTAAGTTTATGTAAATACAGTGTGTTATCACACCTGTATGTGCCACACCCTATGTATTTGTGTATGTGTGTAAAATATAAAAAGAAAGTATATGATGTGCTTGAGACAGGGAGAGGACAAAGGTAAAGCTAATGTGGCAGAGAGCTAATAACCTGAGAATCTGGATGTTTTACATACATCCACTAAACTATTCCTGGAACTTTTATGTAGGTATGAAACGTTTCCAAAAAAGTTGGGTGTAGAGAGAGAAAACAAGCATTAGAATGAAGAAACGTCACTTGTTGTGAGGAAAAGAAAAACAGACAAAAGCTTAGCATTCAAAGCAGATTTTTACAGGCCCAAGTCACTAACGACTAAATTTTTTAAATTGGCAAAGGGTAAGGGATCTTTCCAGGGTGACGGTAATTTCAATAAAGGTTTAGGTTGCATTTGTCAAAACTCATCCAATAGTACGATGAAGATCTATGCATTTCACTTAAAGTCAATTTTGGCTGAGAAATTTTTTAAAAAGTAATACTGAAGTCTAATTCACGTTGAGCACAGTGAGGTGTTTGAAGGGGAAGTATAGTGATATCTGCAATTTACTTTGAAAAGTATCCAAACAAAGCTGGATTAATGGATGGCTAAAAGGATGGACAAAAGCAAAAATCCGGGATACAGCAAGTCTAGGAGACGTTAACGGGTTGTTACCACACAAGCCTTTCAGCTTTTCTATAGGTACAACACTTTTTATTATAAAATGTCGGGGGAGGGGGAGAGAAAGGGCCAAAGGAAATAAACAATTAAACCAAGGAAGACAGTGAAACGGCCACTAAACAGAAAAACGCGGTCCTCACCGAAACTGCAGCAAACTGTGATTTTGCAGATATCAGATGGAAAAAGAACAGGCGACCTGACACCGGCGGGACTCGGTGGAAAAGGGCACAGCCCTAGGGCAACGTCGCCCGTCCGGTCAGAGACCAGCGGACACCTACGAAGATCCCTCCCAGCCGACAGCAGCAAACAGGCAGACCCAGGGGAGGCCCCAGCGGCCGGGCCAGGACGCCCAACGGGCCCCCAGCAAGACGGCCACGGTGGAAGGCGGGCTCGAGGTGAGAGCGCGGAACCCACGGGGCCGCGAAGGGAAGAGCAGGGGCGTCCACACCAGCTCCGGGAGGCCCCACGCTCAGGTAGCGCCCACGCCGGCCCACGGGCAGCTTCGCCGCCGGGGGCGTCCACACCCGCACGGACAGCCGCGCCCCGGGCTAGACCCCCGCCCGGCAGGCCCGACGCGCCCACGACGCGCGCGAAACCTACCCGCGGACGCGCCGCTCACCGCCCCACCAGGACCCGGCGGACTCCCGCCCCTCGCGCCGTCCTTCAGGCTGTGGGGAAACCGAAGCACCGAGAGGTCGATGGGCGCGACGAGACTCACTGCCGGCGGCCGGCAGCAGCCATGTTCAGGGCGGGTGCGCATGCGCGAGCGCCGGGACCCGGATGTGCGCGTCCCGGAAGCCCCTCCTCGCCCTGCGGTTTGACTGA
>NW_012150730.1:237076-240387 GCF_000956105.1 Propithecus coquereli
AGGACTTCACATAGAAGATCAACAATACAAATCAATGCATGGGTTATAGAAAAATCAAGATGTAAGAATCGATAATAAGCAGTTAGGAAATGTGCTTTGACGTTCCTGCACCAGCAGGTCTCCCTGGCGGGGCCTGCACCTCAGGACCCCTAAGCATCTTATTATCACAGAAAGGAAGTCCCGAGGGCCCTCTCCTTACTGACCAGGCCACCAGCGAGCTTTCCTGACACACCGCAACTGCTTGCCTTGCTAACAGTGGAAAATAAACTCCAAGCACCCAGCAGAAAAATCAACGTTAAGAAACTTTAGGCTCTCAGTAACACGACAATTAAATATGAGGCTCAAGCCAGGTAGACCCTGCTAGCTGCCAACCTAAAGTCCATTCTCCTGTTTTCCTTACTAAAAGAACCCCAAGTTCATGAGGGATGGTAGTAGCTAAACATCTAGAAACCTGGATTTCTCTTGTACTTGGGTCATCCACGCCACACAGTCTGCACAGGATACAAGCTGGCGTCCATCACATGGAATGTCTGGAATAGCTAAGTGGGAGCACACCTCCTGCCCATGGCTCTTCCCCTTCTTGTGCCTGGAGATGCCTCAGCCATTCGGCAACCACAAGATCAAAGCCCCAGAGTGAGAATGGCAGAGAAGGATGTTAAAAGGAGCTTGGTCTTGTGACTTCCTCAAGTAGTGTCACTGGCTCTGCATTGCCTATTTCTGGACTCCTTGTCAGGTGAGGAAAAAAGAAAACCCTTGTTTGATTGGGCCTTGGCAGTCAAGTTCCAAACCCTAATGGACATGATACTTGTACATTGCTATTACCAAGTAACAGCAGCAAAAGAAAGAAGCAAATGCTATTTGAAATACTAGCAAGACTTCATTAAAACACAATTATAGGGGAAGATTTAAACATATTGTTTTAATAATGTGGCACTTTGTAGATTAAAAAAAAAAATAAACAAGTATGGCAGAGATGGCTACCTGGTTGTGAGGATTCTTGCTTCAGCTCCCTGGTGTGGAGTTGCCAGTCAAGGGAGCTGCCCCACCAGGGCAAGCTGAGGAATGCTGGCAGCCTCTAGAGTCTGGGAACAGCCCTCAGCTGACAGCTGGCAAGAAAATGGGGACCTCAGTCCTATAACCACAAGGAACTGAATTCGGCCAACAACCTGAACGAGCAGAGAAACAGATTCTCCACGAGAAAAGAACACAGCCCTGCTTACATCTTGGTTTTAGCAATGGGTTGGACCTCTGACCTGCAGAACTGTAAGATGACAAATCTGTGTTAAGCCACTGGGTTTGTGGTAATTTGTTACAGTGGCAATTGAAAACTTATACACCAGCTACAGAGGAATTTGGTGCCTTGAAGCAGGATGTTGCTCTAACAAAAACTTAAAACACATGGCATGAGTTTAAAGGGCAGGCAGTGAGAAAATAGATACCGTGGACTAGAAAGCTGGAGACCGCATTACCATGGTCACAAAACATTCAGCAAACTGCTGGTTGCAATAACTCAGAAGACCAGCGGCAGGCTGCAGCTGGTGGAGGGAATGGCCAGATAGGTGACCAACTGTGGACAGAAGGAGATGAAACTGACAAAGGCTCTAAGCAGACAAGGCTCATTAAAACTTGACAGTTAAGCAGGGGGACTGAGCCTGGTGGCAGAGATCCCCATAAGGGTCTCACCTTTACCCAAACTCAGTCTTCTAGTGGCCTCAAGGTGGCAACTAAACTGGGAGGGTGGGGGACAGAGGAGAGGAAGTAAACCAGTAGCGCAGAACGCACCATTGTGTCTCTGAGAAATGCTTGGGTGTGGTTATTGGCAAGGAAACTTACTGGAAGCGAAATGGTCAGAAACCTACCAATTTTTGAGGGAACTATTTTATCAAAGAAACCATGACCCTGCCCTGCGCAGGCAGGGAATGTAAAGCAACCTTCAAGCTCCAAGGCACGCCAGGCTGCAAAAGCTGTGCACTTCCATGAAGGGCATACATGTGCTGTCTGTCCCCTCCCCCCGGTGCCAGGAGAATGGAGAAGGGACCTCCCAGAGGCCAGGCCAAGTATCCCAGAGGACAAGGGAACTGCTCCCAGAGCCACCCAGAGGTCAGGGTGGGACTTCGTCAGCGCTGAAGGCCTGGGCCTGGCCTGTCTGTGAGAGCCCTGCCTCTGCTCACCCTGTGTGTTGGGAGTTGTGTGGCTCACAGTGGGTCCTTTGGCTTCAAGGTCAGTGGATCCCCAGGATCCTCTGGAACTGGACTGGCTGCTGCACCTGGACAGGACTGCGGCGCTCCTTGGAGAAGGGAGTGCTGTGTGCGGCGAAAGATATGCACAGATACCTGGTGCTGGCGGTGCCTGGCATCACCCTGCTCTGCGTCAGAGGGTGGAGGTCCTGCCGGGATGTGGCCGCCCAGCCAGGGGCCCACTTCCCAGGCTTCCTGGTATCTAGGTGTGGCCGCATGGCCGGTGCTCACCAACTAAGGAACAAAGGGAGTGGGCACGAGTGATGTGGGTGATTTCCAGGGTGCCTCCTCTGCTCTAGGTCTCCTCTTCTGGATGCAGAAACCCTGAGGCCCTAGGGGAGGATGCAGTTGTAGGATGGAAGGAGCCCATCTCTGAATTCCTCTGTGGAAAAAAGGTGCCCTGGACAGAGACACCTGCATGCACCTCTATTGTGCTCAACAGCTGGACTTTTCCGGCTTGTTCCAGCATGCGCTACCCTCATATACAGCAAGGAGAGAGCATCTGAATGAGACAACTGACAGCTTTGATAAAGAACCCTGCAGCCTAGAAATAGTGACTATACCGGCATACCTCGTTTTACTGCACTTTGCATTACTAAACTTCATAAATGTTGCACTTTTCACAAATTGAAGGTTTGTGGCAACTCTGCGTCTACCAAGTCTTATAGGTACAATTTTTCTAACAGTATGTGCTTGTTTCATGTCTCTGTGTTACATCTTGGTAATTCTTGCAATATTTCAAGCTTTTTCATGATTATTGTATCTATTGTGGTGATCTGTGGTCTTTGATGTTACTATTGTAATTGTTTGGGGGCACCACAAACTGTGCCCATATAAGACAGTGATAAATGTGTGTGTTCTGACTGCTCTTCTGACCACCTGTTCCCCCACGTCTCTCTCTCCCTCTCCTCAGGCCTCCCTATTCCCTGAGACACAACAAGATTAAAATTAGGCCAATTAATAATGTTATAATGGGCCGGGCGCAGTGGCTCACGCCTGTAATCCTAGCACTCTGGGAGGCCAAGGTGGGAGGATTGCTCGAGATCAGGAGTTCGAGACCAGCCTGAACAAGAG
>NW_012150730.1:242228-244691 GCF_000956105.1 Propithecus coquereli
GCGCGCGCGCCATCCGGGCCTCCGGCAGCGCGTGCGTGTGCGTCGGCCGCCTACATTTCCCAGAAGGCCCCGGGCGCGGGGTGCTGCCTTCTTCTTCCCGCGGGTCGCGTTGGCCGTGGCGACGGTGCCCTCTGCCGGCCGTGCGGGGAGGCGGCGACGGGCCCGACTGGCCGGGGCGCCGCGCTGGGCACCCGCGGTGTCCGGACCCGGACTCCGACTGCGACTCCTCAGACTCCGACTCGGGACCGCAAAGCCCGAACCCCCTACGGTCCTCAGGGTGCTGCCCCCGCCCCCGCCAAGACGCCCACAGAGCCCCGACCCCGGCCTGTGACCCGGACGTACTTTCCCACGCCCCCGGGTGTTCCTGTCGGAGTATTTTTCAATACACGGAAACCCCGTGGCTTAGAGACAGTTTGTTTAGAAACTCCCGAGGGATATTTCCCTCAGTCAAAGAGGTGTGAACTTCAGAAACATTAAACTTATTGGATTTACTTTCCCCTAACATTTTTTTAAGAACATTTCAGACATGCAGAAAACGTAAATGAATTTTGTGCACAACCGCTGTTCCCAGCCCCTGGATTGGATAACTAACATTTGGCCATAGGTGCTTTGTCGTGACCCACGTGTCTGTGATGGGATCTGTTCTGATGGCGATCAAACGGGATTAACAGCGACTAGGGATCCGGACAGACTGGCTTCTGCATATTGTTAGCTTTCTAAAAGCGCCATACACTCAGACAAAAGACTTCAACTCTCTAGAACTTTGTCATTTGAAAATCAGAGTAGAGCAGGTAATGTGGAGAGCCGTGTGAGGACTGCGTTAGCCGGCATCTGTGTGATCTGCACAGCGTAAACCCTCAATGCAAATTCGCTATTATCATTACCTCATGAAGCACGTTTAGGAAGAACTTCTAGAAGTGGAATTCCTAGATTCTAGGGAGAATGGCATGAACATTTTAAATAGTTATTTATTATGAAATTTCCCTTCCCAGCGGTGTGAGGAGGCCACCACCATCCACGCTCAGCGGCAGGGACTCCTGTTCTTTCATCTTTGCAGGTCTCTGTTGTTTTCCGTTGTTGTGTAACAACTTACTACAAACTTAGCAGCTTAAAACAACATGCATTTATTATCTCACAGTTCCTGTGGGTTGAGAGTCTGAGCACAGCTTAACTGGATCCTCTGTTTCAGGGTATCCAGAGGTGGCAATCAAGCTGTCAGTTGGCTACATTCTCATCTGTAAACTTGACTGGGGAAGAATCTGCTTTCAAGCTCATCCAGGTTGTTGGCTGAATCCATTTCCTTGCAGCTAGAGAGCTCACAGGCACTTGCTTCTTCCAGGTCAGCAGGAGAGAGTCTCTAACTAAGCCCTCTTTTAAAGGCTTCCCACTGACTGTTTGGGGACATCTGCAAAATCCCTCAGCTTTGCCACATAACTTTAACTAATCATGATCATGGTGTAACAACAGGAGGCGCCATAAGGTACCATCTCAGAATTTTGTCTACCACAATATCCAATTGAGAAATTGAAATGTGTTGTTCATTTAACTTACATGTCCTTAATAACCAGCCTGTTTGCACATTTCTTGCATGTCTGTTCACTAGATACCCAATTTTTGAGGGGACTGGCCACTTTGCATTGTCAACCCATTTCTATGCTGGAGTCTATTTCACATTGAACTTTTATGTAGAAGCCCCCCACCCCTTCCTCTGATTTTCCTATCTGTCTTCTCCAGGTGTCACAGTTCAGGGTCAGCAGACAGAGACAGAGTTAGAAGTGCAAAAGGCTGGGCATGGTGGTGCATGTCTGTAGTCCCAGCTAGTCTGGAGGCTGAAGTGGGAGGATGGCTTGAGTCCAGGAGTTTGAGGCCAAGGGGCCTTTGTACGTGCCTGTAAATAGCCACTGCCCTCCAGCCTGGGCAACGTAGTGAGATACTGTCAAGAAAGAAAGAAAGAAAAAAAGAGAGAAGAAAAGGAAGGAAAGAAGGAAGGAGAGAGAGAGAGAAAGAAAGAAAGAGAAAGAAAGGAAGGAAGGAAGGAAGAAAAGAGGAAAGAAGTTCAAAAGGTTTATTGGGGAGTAACAAGAGTGAAAGAAAGAAAAATAATGAAAAGGGGAGAAAGCACAATTGGGCAGGAGGCACTGTCAGACCACAATGCTGCCCAGCAGTAAGCTCCAGAGCGAAGACTACCCTCCCATTAGAGGACTCCTGCAAACCTACCAGCCCTCTGACCAAGTCTTTGCTCACTCACTGGCCAGAGATCACTGGGAAAGGAGAGTGGCCTTGGCTGTCCAAAGGAGCCCACAGATGGCAGCAGGTTCCTCCTTGAGGGGCATTTGGGGAGTGGCCACTCTAAATGTCTATCCTTGCTGACATCTCCTCTGCTGGCACACCCACTGCTCTTGGCTAGAGAATAAGATCCTTTACTTAGTTTCCAAGGCCATGCCTGATCTGACTCCTGCCCCA
>NW_012150730.1:244741-245714 GCF_000956105.1 Propithecus coquereli
GGCCTCTAAGTGTTCAAATGAAGAGTTGCAAATCCTGCACTCTAAATTAAAAGCTAGAAATGATTAAGCTTAGTGAGCAAGGCATGTTGAAAGCCAAGATAGGCCAAAAGCTAGATCTCTTGCACCAAATAGCCAAGTTGGGAATGCAAAGGAAAAGTTCATGAAGAGAATTAACACATTGCCACACTAGAAAAAAAAATTTTTTCCTTGAGGCCATGGTGTTTTATTACGAAAATAGAATAAAAACTTTGAAAACAAAGTGATCCTTTCCAATTTAATGAAAAATTTATTTTTTATTGTTTTCTGTGTGTGAGTCATATGCAACTTGAAAAATAGTTCACTTGGCTCCCAAGGTAACAAGACATGTGAGTTACATATGCTTCATGAAGCCCCAGGCTCAAAACTGGCATGAGTTAAATACAACTCACATGGCAGTTAATGTGTTAAAAATGCTCCAGTCAACATACAAATGACTAGAAAGCAAACAACCTAGTTGCTGACAGGGAGAACGTTTTAGCCATCTGGATATATCAAACCAACTGTAACATTCCCTCAAGCCAAAGCTTAATCCAGAGCAAGGCCCTAACTCTTCAATTCTATGAAGGCTGAGAGAAGTGAGGAAGCTGCAGAAGGAAAGTTTGAAGCTAGCAGAGGTTGGTTCGTGAGATTTAAGAAAAGAAACCATCTCCGTAACATAAAAGTGCAAGGTGAAGCAGCAAGTGCTGATGGAGAAGCTGCAGGTTATCCAGAAGATCTAGCTAAGATCATTGAAGGAAGTGGCTACACTAAACTACAGATTTTTGGTGTAGACAAAAATAGCCTTCTTTGGGGAAAAGATGCCATCTAGGACTTTCATAGCTAGAGAGAAGTCAATACCTAGCTTCAAAGGACAGGCTGGCTCTCTTGTTAGAGGCTAATGCACCTGGTGACTTTAAGGATCTACTGCTTAGAAAAAAAGATTCCTTTCAAAATA
>NW_012150730.1:258140-260566 GCF_000956105.1 Propithecus coquereli
TAATAAAAAATTATTTATCCACAGGTGGTAGAGGGACCAGTGTGTAAAGGACAGGTATAGAAGGTGGACTTCTCTGAATATATATCGTTTTATTGTTTTGGCATAGTATAAATGGCTTATAGAATTTAAATTTTTAAAAGACCCTAAGAGAAATACAGTTTAATCTTCTTAAATTAATGGTCTTCCTTAAAATTCATTTTTAAATGTTGGGTAAGAAAAGTAGGGAGGAAATTGGCCAAGGCCCTCCCTGAGTACAGCCTGTGGGGACACTAACTGTCCCCCTCCGGCAGCGGACACCCCCCCAGCAGTCACTCACGTGGCTGTCTGGCAAGCTGCCGTGGCAGCGCCTCGCTGGCTGACTGGTGGGAGTGCGGGCACCTGACCCTAGCCGGGCCGTTCCCAACCCTCCCCTAGGACTCTGCAGCGAGTTGCATGGAAACTGGAAGACAAACAAACCGGGATCCATTAATGATGGTGCCGTCCTCACAGTCTCCAAGTTCCGGCAGCTGAAGGCAGGAGCTGCCTTTTGCTATAGCAAAGCTCTTCATGGCTTTCTTGAATTCCAAGACAAGTCCCCTTTCTTTCTTCGACTACTTACAGTAAGTTATGACTAGTGTCAATTAAAAGAGCTTTATTTGGGTTATGATCTAAATAGTTCCGCATACTTCCTTTCACTAGTTTTCTTCCCTTTGTGCATGCTTTTTCCCCTTAAGATCATACCATATAGAATTGTTCTCATTCGGCTATCATGTAACATTATATCAAGATTAAGAACAGGTGGGTGTGGTGGCTCCACCCTGTAATCCCAGCACTTTGGGAGGTGGAGGCAGGAGAATCATTTGGGGCCAGGAGTTCAAACCCAGCCTGGGCAACATATCAAGATCCCATCTGCACAAAAAATTTAAAAAATCTATCCAGGCATGGTGGTGCACACCTGTAGTCCTAAGCTACTTAGGAGGCTGAGACAGAGGGATTGCTTGAACCCAGGAGTTCAAAGTTACAGTGAGCTATGATTGTACCACTGCACTTCAGCCTGGGCAACAGAGGGAGATCCTGTCTCAAAAAAAAAAAAAAAAAAAGATTAAAAAATGACCATTCTGTTTTGACAATAAGCCAAGGAGCAAAGCTCTTGTTTACATTGCTGCAGGGAATGCGTATCAGTCAGCTATTGCCACAGTAAGACTGTGCAACAAACTGACCCCAAAATTCAGTGGCTTAAAACAATAGTCATTTATCCTGGCTTGTGGGTCTGCAGGTCAGCTGTTCAAGGCTGGCCTTCTCTGGGATGACCTTCAGGCTTCCGGAGGGGATCAGATCTGCTTCCTTGTCTCATCCTTCTGTCAACCTAAAAGAAGATGCTGACACAAAATTAATCTAAGTAGATAGTTTATTCGGGCCAAGCTTGAGGATTGCAACCTGGGAGTATCAATTCAAGCTGCTTTGAATATATACTCCAATTGGCAGCAGTTACAAGTGGATTTTTAAAGGCAAAAAAGGGGCACAGGGAGTGGGCTGTTGTCAGGAATTCTCACTGGTTTACAGAAATAACATTGATTGGTGATTGGCTGCATATGGGCTGTGGGTTAGATTGTCTGCTGTAGCATTATTAGGTTAATCTGTAGCTACGGGGGCAATAGTAAGCAGCTTCCGGAGATGGATACGTAGTTCAAACATGGGAGTGAGCCATGAGCACTGTCTAACATTAAGGCCCCTCCAGGCTTACTAATTTGAAAGGGCTCACATTCCTCAGATGAAAGTTCTTTTCTTTCCTTACTCCTTAGACCGGTGGGTTAGCCAGGTCCTGTTTTGTCCCGGCAATGGCAAAAGTGCAAGAGGGCAAGTCCAGCTGCAAGAGCACATTTCAAGCCTCTGCTCACATCACAGCTGCACACATCCTGTGTGCTGAAGCAAGAATCATGTCTCAGTCCCAAGTCAAGGGAGGTGCTCTGCCTCAATTATCCACTGCTGTGTAAGAAATGACCCCAAAGCATAGTAGCTTAAAACAAAGGAAGCCAATTTTTTCTGTAAAGGGACAGGGCCAGATAGTAAATATTTTGGGATTCTTGGGCTCCATGGTTTCTGTTGCAAGTACTTTCAATGTTGCTGTTATCACAAAAGCAGTTATTGACAATACGTAATAATAGCTGTTCCAATAAAAACTTATGGACATGGAAATTTGAGTTTCACATAATTTCCACCTGTCAAAAATATAATTCTTCTTTTGTTTTTTCCAGGCATTAAAAAATGTAAAACACTGAAAAAAAAAAATGTAAAACGCTGTTTTTAGTTCATGAGCCGTGCCCTCCAAAAAAGGCAGCAGGTTGGACTACGCCCGGAGGCTGTAGTTTGCTGACGCCTTGCTGTAACAAATTACCACAAATTTGGTGGCTTAAAACAACACAAATTTATTACATTATAGTTCTTGA
>NW_012150730.1:260616-261990 GCF_000956105.1 Propithecus coquereli
GAAAACTTTGCCAGTGCCTGGACTCCCCTCATTCACATCCAGCCTGTGCCTGGGCAGCAGGTCTCACCAGCGTAAGGCTCAGCCTTAGCCAGGACGCAGGCTGTTCTCCGCCTTCCTGGCTGCTACTCTGTCCTAAGCTGCCAGCATCTCTTTTGGGGATTGTGTCACCAACATTGAAACTGCCTATATTCAAATAATGTAAAGCCATAGGCAGAAATAGTAATAAAAGTCTGATTTTTATAGAAGTATGGATATAGCCAGAAGTTAACCAGCCATTGTTCCCTAACTTCTTTGCTGCTGTAACTGCTCACTGCTTAAGTGGCACATATTGTCCTGGACAGGGGCAAGATTTGTGACTTCCCCAATAACTTCTATAGGCAGCATTGCTGTTGTGAAGCCTCATACTGGTCTTTGAGATATTTTTCAGACTCTGCCTTCAGCGGGACCCACTGATGTTAACTGGACCCGGGCACATGCGTGGGAACTGATCCAACAAGCCTTGAGACCCCCCTACCCAGGAAATGTCCCATCTGAGAAGGTGATTTCTGCTTGCCAACCCTGAGTTCCATCCCCAGCCAATCAGCAGACCCAATTCCCTAGTCCTCTGCTCACCAACCCACCTTTAAAAACCTTAGCCCCCAAATTCTCAGGGAGATGGATATGAGAAATTACTACCATCTCCTCGCCTGGCATCTTGTGAAATTAAACTTTCTCTTTGCTGTAACACCTGCTGTCTCGGTATACTGGCCTTCACTGGGCTGTGGGCAAGGGACGCCGGCTGGGCTATGGCAACCTCCCTGCTTCCACCCTTGTCCTCAAGTCTATTTCCCTACAGCAGCCAGAGGGATCCCACAGCACCTCCCTCCTTTGCCAAAAGTTTTCAAGGGCACCCCGCTCCCCCAGGGTAAAAGCCAAAATCTGCACCAGGGCCTGCAAGACCTGGCTAGGCCAGGCCCTGTAACCCCTCTGAGCTGATCGTCCACTCCTTCCCCTAGACTCGCTCTGCCCCAGCCACTCTGCTCTTCTCCCTGGTCTTCCATCACGCACCACGTACTCCCACCCCAGGGCCTTTGCAGGTGCTGTTCCCCCTGCCTGAAACATCCTTCCACCAGACATCTGCCCAGCTCATTCCTTTACCTCTTTAGGTCTTTACTCAAACCTATATTTTACTTTTTTTTTTCTTTTTTGCTCTCCCTTAATTAGAACAGAAGGCAGGGGTTTTTCTGTCCTGTGCACTGCTCACCTTGGCATCTCCGACAGTGCTTGGCACATGCTGGGCACTTAGTAGACAGTGAGTAACTGAAAAACAGTCAGTTGAATTGTTGGGCTCAGTTTTTCACTGCCTTCCCTGAAGGAGGATTACATGTCCCCACA
>NW_012150730.1:267413-267724 GCF_000956105.1 Propithecus coquereli
CAGAGCAGGCTGGGGCAATGGAAATAAAAAGGAGACCAATTCAATTCATATTTAAGGTGGACTCAGAATTTGGTGATTGATTCAAAATCACCTGTGGAGGGGTCCTTGGGTACTGGCACTAGCAACTGGGTTGATAGTGATGCCATCTTCTGAGGAAAAAAACTGGAGGAGGAGCAGGTGGGGTATGGGTAATGTTTGATTTTGACAGGGTATGTCTGCAGAATGAATACTTTTAGTAGGAAGTAGAATGTGCCCAGGCTCAGAAAAGAATTTGAGATGAAGCTACGAAGTGTGACTCATCAATGTTCAGG
>NW_012150730.1:267774-287022 GCF_000956105.1 Propithecus coquereli
CAGAGCAGGCTGGGGCAATGGAAATAAAAAGGAGACCAATTCAATTCATATTTAAGGTGGACTCAGAATTTGGTGATTGATTCAAAATCACCTGTCCTTGGGTACTGGCACTAGCAACTGGGTTGATAGTGATGCCATCTTCTGAGGAAAAAAACTGGAGGAGGAGCAGGTGGGGTATGGGTAATGTTCGATTTTGACAGGGTATGTTTGCAGAATGAATACTTTTAGTAGGAAGTAGAATGTGCCCAGGCTCAGAAAAGAATTTGAGATGAAGCTACGAAGTGTGACTCATCAATGTTCAGGTGTTGTTTGAACCAGGGGAATAAAAGCGATCCTCATACTGGCAGGAGGGACAAGAGAGCTCAGGGCCAGCCCCCTCCCCTCCCCCGAGAATTGGGGTCCAGAACATCTCGACAATGAGAGTGAGGAGTTATCAGTAGCAGAGATTGATTTATCTTTCCACAGACACCTGAGGGACTGAGCTCATTCCACTTGCAACTCAATCTTTCCTTGCAAGGCCGATTTGAAAATAAATCCACACATTTCAGAAGAGTTCCTTAACTTAATCTCACTATTTTCTTTCTTCTTTATTTTTTTCTTTCTTTCTTTTCTTCCTTCCTTCCTTCTTTCTTTTTCTTACCTTTCCTTTTTTCTTTTCTTTCTTTCTTTCTTTTCTTTGTTTTCTCTCTTTCTTTTTCTTTCCCTTCCTCCCTTTCTTTC
This sequence comes from Propithecus coquereli, assembly GCF_000956105.1. NCBI lineage: Eukaryota > Metazoa > Chordata > Mammalia > Primates > Indriidae > Propithecus > Propithecus coquereli. The sequence goes on from NW_012150730.1 coordinate 268,495, forward strand.
TTTTAGAGATGGGGGTCTCACGCTGTCACTCAGGCTGGAGTACAGTGGTGTGATTATAGCTCACTGCAGCCTGGAATTCCTGGGCTCAAGCAATCCTCCTGCCTCAATCTCCCGAGTAGCTAGGACTACAGGCATGTACCACCATGCCTAGCTAATTTTTCTCATTTTTTGTAGAGAAGCGGGTCTCACTATGTTGCCCACGCTGGTCTCGAACTCCTGGCCTCAAGCAATCCTCCCGCCTTGGCCTCCCAAAGTGCTGGGATTACAGGCATGAGCCACTGCACCTGGCCCAATCTCACCATTTTCTGTCCAGCATTTAAAATTATCTGTTTTTTTTTAATCTAGTTTGGGAAACTGTAATCAGAAGCCAAGAGATAATGAGAATGCAAGGCATTTGTCTTAGAACCATAAGCTGTCCTGAAAATGGAAAGCGTCATAAGGAGTGAACTCCGTCCCTCCACACGTGGACAGACCAAGAGTGTAAGCTTCACTTATAGGAGCAGCAGGAGGACCAGGAGATATGAGTAGAACAAATGATGCTCAAGGAAACACTGATTCAGGAGCAAGGCTGAAAGAATAAGGAATTTAGGCGACATGTTAAGTAGAATTCAAGTCTTCTTCCACTATACAATATTCCTACCAGCAAACACAACCACGTACATGACCCATTGTAAAACAGTGTTTAGGTTTAATCAATTACCATTTAGAATGCAGAGAAAAACCCTGAAAATCATGATTGTGGGAATACTTTCAGTTGACACACTCAATTTCTTGAACTGGCAAATAGTATAATGTAGAAAAGTCTTACAAATGAAATATACGTGGTAAATCTTTTAAATGTAGCACAAACCTCAGTAGATGTAAGAGAATTCATGCAGGAGAGAGTATATTTAAATGTAAGTAATGTGGGAAAGTTTATTCACAGCAGCTCCTCCCCATCTTTGGCTCCAGAGAACTCACACAGGTGACAAACCCTACAGATGTCCCAAGTGTGAGAAATCCCTGTTCATGCTAAATAACTTTCTGACATCAGAGAAGTCATACTGGAGAGAGATCCTATAAATGTAATACACGTAGAGAAGTCTTTAAACAGAGCTCAGCCCATTTGAACTATGAGCAAACTCTCTCAGGAGATACTGAAAAAGATTTCTTTCAGTATGTTTCAGAACATACAGGAGAGCAATCCTATAAATGTAATCACTGTAGAAATGGCTGTAGGCACAAATTACCCCTTATGAGATAATTTATACTTGTGAAACAGTCTACATTTTCAGTGAATTTAGAAAACGCTTTTAAAGGAGTGACCAGTTAACCCTACATCTAAGAATCTATAAAGGAGAGAAACCCTATGAATGTGATCATTCAGGGAAAGTTTCACACTTTGCTCTTCCCTTACTCAAAATCACAGAATGTACACTGAAGAGAAGAATGAGGGATGTTGTCATCATGGAAAGGCTTCCCAGATTTAGCTTAGTCCTTATGATGCAACAGCAGAGAACTCATACTGGGGAAAGTCCCTATACATGCAGTCAGTGTGGAAGAGCCCTCAGGAGGTGTTCTCACATTATTCAACATGAGAGGATTCATACTGGAGAACATTATGAATGTAGTCAATGTTGGCAAGCTTTCAACCATGGCTTTTACCTTATTTGACACCAGGAAATTCATATAGATTAGAAAAACTCATTGAACAAAATCAACATGGAAAAGGTATTGGTTGGAATTCCATTTTCTTTGACACCAGAGATAGACCACAAAGGAGGCAAAGTCTGCAAGTTACTTTTGACCTACAAGCAAGTACCTGAATATAGTAAGTCTGTGTGCTTGTGGCTCCCTGCAGTCAAACATCAGCAGGTATAAGCAGGTCTCTATCTGTGTCCTTAATTTGCCATAGAAACACCATTTAATGGGGACTCAGGGTCTACGCCTGATGGACAATGTCTCATAGATATGACTTCCATAGATAATCAAATGTAAATGTTATCAATGACAACAGCATAGGTACCTTTCTACATCATATGTGAATCAAAGAAGTACAAAACTTGAGAAGTGGTACAGAAATCATACATCTTTTACCATCATGGTGATCAATATATGTATAGTTTTATAATATTTACAGAAGAGGGCTGAAGGATATGCCATCCATTTTTTCCCTGCACATTCCAAATGTTGTTGCTTCAAACAAATTTGAGAGATTTATACTACCTTACCAATGTTTCACCAATGACACTCTACTTTCAACTTAAAGAGAGGTATAATAAAGAGTTGTGTGCGTGTTCACATTTCTAAAGGCACTGCCAGTGTTCAGGCAGGATTCAAGACACACCACTGCCTGTTGATGTGTCCGTACTCCAAGGATAACACAGACCTCACAAGCTTCAACCAAAATCCCTCACAAAGACAGAGCGTCTAAGCAGCACTGGCTTTCTCTTCCGAAACCCTGGACACTAGAAGACAAGTAAATATTCCAGAAACAAAAGGACTCTGATGTTAGGATTTTATGCTCAAGAAAGATATCACTCATGAATGAGAGAAGAGTTGTACTCCTCGAACACTGTACTCCTTCTGGAAAAATTCCCCAAGAGAACATAATAGTAATTACTCACAACAGAAGTATGAGCCATGTCCCCAAAACACATACAAAAGGAAGTTCACAGAAGTTCATCATAAGAGCCAAAAACCATATATAGCCCAGCAGTCCATTAATAATAAAATGAACAAATAAAATGTGGCACATCCACATAGTGGAATACTACTCCATAATTTTAAAAGAATGAACTACTGATATACACAACTTGGCTGAATCTCAAAAACATTAAGTTGAGTGAAAGAATCCAGACATAAAAGACTGTAGACTGCATGACTGCACTTATACGAAGTCTGAGAACAGGAAAAACTAGTTGACGGTGATAATTAGGACAGTGGTTACCTCTGGGAGGTGATATTGCCCAGGAAGTAATATAGAGTTTTGAAAATATATTTTCTCTTGACCTGAGTGATGGATACATAGGTGTCTACATATATAAAAATTCATCAAGCTGTAGAGATTAGGACTTTAGGCCTGTTACTATAGATACATATATACATATTTATATTTAATTGAAGTATGAGATATTGGGGTTGGGGGAGGGGGAGGGAGAAGGGTTAGGGTTATATCACATACTTCAATTTAAAAACTTAAAACTATGTGCCAGTCGATGAGATACAAAGGACCCATGCTGTAGTTTTAAACAGTCTCAAAACAAAGACGAAACAAATGGGTCTGCCACTGCTGCCGTACAAGTCAGGATGCTTGCTGTCAGAAAACCCACCTCAAATTGCCTAACACCATCGCAGGAGTTTTTACTCACATGCCTGGAGATTTAGGCAGCCAGTATAGCTTTAGGATCAGTATGACGCAGCAATTCAATAATGTCTACAAACACTGGATTTCCTCCCACCTTCCCCCTCAGCTGTCTGCAATACTGCTTATTCATAAACTGGCTCCCCTTGACACAAATATGCTGCCAACAGAGACTGAATATGCTTCCTTAGCTTCCCTCAAGAGACTGGGTTTTGCTCTCCATGTTACTTGCCTATTGCTGCTGTAAAGCACTACAAACTTAGTGTCTTAAAACAAGAGACAAGAGAAATCTTGAGACAAGAGAAATTTATTCTCTCACAGTCCTAGAGGCCAGAGGTATGAAACCAAAATCACTGAGACAAAATCAGGGGGTTGGCGGGGTTGTGCTCCCCTTGGAGGCTCCGGGAGAGAATTCTCTCCGTGGCTCTTCCAGCTCCTGGTGTCCACTGGCATTCCTTGGCTTGTGTCTGCATCACTCCAATCTCTGTCTCTGTGATCACATCACCTCTTCCTTTTCTGTGTTATGTGTGGTCAAGTCTCTCTCTGCCTCCTTCTTATAAAGATATATGTGAATGCATGCGCAGCCCAGGATAATATCCCCATCTCAGGATCTTTAAGTACATCTGTAGACCCTGTTTCCACGTAAAGTAACATTCATAGGTTCCAGAGATTAGGACCTAGCGTGTTTGGGGACCACTTTTCAGCCTACCACACTCTCTTAATCTTTAATCAAAACGCTGGGCTTCACACACAGTTTATGTTCAACCTTTTGACCCAATTGCCATGGACAGGAGAATGTCTTGCATTGACTTGCTTGGACCAGGGTGCTTGTACATCCCTGGATTAATCGCTCTGGCAATGGTCACAGAATGAGGCCATGTGGATATGCCCACTGAAGTCATCCCCTGGGGCTGAGCTTGTGGGACAACCTCACCATAGCTGCCTAAAAGGGTATCTGGATGAGTGGAAAGGTCTCACACAGGAACCTGGAGGTTACCCTCTCTCTCCCATGAGAACCCTTTGAAATGCTGGCTTCCCTCCTAAACCCAAGTGATGCAGGTGGTCTCCAGAAGGCAGAAAAGGCAACGACACGGATTGTTTCCTAGACCCTCCAGAAGTGCAGCCCTGTTGACACCTTGATTTTAGCCCAGTAAGACCCATTTTGGACTTGTGACCTCCAGAGCTGTGAGATAATAAATTTGTGTCCCTTTAAGCCATAAAGTTCTGGTACTTTGTTACAGTGGCAATGGAAAACAATCACTCTCCCTCATGCCAACTTCTTCAGCCAAATGTCATCTGGCTATACGTGGTACTTGGAACTATGATGACCGCCTTGAGACCACGAGGACATGAGCCTTAGGAAAAATCAAGACAATATGCTGAGGAAGGCTGAGCCAAAAGATGGACAGTGCCTGGCTATGGGGCATAGTTGAACCCAGGAGTCAGCCCTAGGAGCCCTTGCCTCTGGATTTAACGCAATTTAAGATAATGAATGGTGGCAAATTCTATGACTTGTGCCAAAGAGACCTTTTCCTGCTCCCCCCAGCTCTGCTCTCAAGTCTCTTGCTCAGTCATGGTGAGTCACAATGTGGGGATTCCGAGAGGCGGCTGTCACAGGTAACCAGGCTCTGCAGGCTCAGGAGGACCCTTGCGGGCCTGACTCAGAGTCACTCCTTGGGAGGGGGATGCCCCATGACGAGCAGGGACCCACTGCACTCAGCAGGAAGGATCCCATAGCCTCAGCTGCAGTCTCAGAGGCATGGCCAAGGGGCGGCAGAGACAGCAAGGAGATAGTCCAGAGATCCAGGCACACGCTGTGCAAACAAGTTCTGGACGTGGTGGATTCAAGTTTCACGTGCAGATGTGGGTACCATCTCCCCCTTATTCCCTGTCCTTCATCGTGGGCAGCCTAAGAGTCCTCTCTGGGTAAAAAAAGGTGCTCAGAACAAACCACACACCTCCAATCAAAAAAAAAAAAAAATCATGCTAACTTGCTGAACCACAGAATGGTTCCCTCTACGACCACCCTCTGGAGCCAGAGTTCTGTGATTACAACTGTATGCTACTGATGACTTTGAAGACTAAATTTATTGGCAAAAGCAAAGAATACTTTTGGACTAGTAATTTCTGCAGGCATTTCTCTTTCAGATGAGTTTGAACTCAATTTTGTTCTCATGAAGGATATCAATCACTTCCTTCCCTCACATTTTGAGGAGGAGGGAAGTACAAACCAAAGTTCAAGGGCCAAGCCCCCAAAAGGCTCCACTGTAATCCTATTTGTTCTTTTATTGTATCTAGTGATGAATTTGGGAGAACATTGGCTTTGCTGTCCTGGAACATGACAAGCATTTTAATTTACGTAAGTTTATTTGTAATTCTTTCCAAAATATATCTTCACATAGGTCCCTGCATTTCCTGACAAATTAATCTCAAATATTTTATGTTTTTATGACTCTATTTTCAAAGGAATCTCCTTTTCAATATATTTGTTAGGGTGATAAAGATTTTGTGTGTGCATTTGTGTGTCTTGACTTACGCATTTTTATTTCTTATTCTGTCTGGCTTATCTCATTGATTTTTAAAATTTTCAGTTGGGTTTTTTTAAGTATGTCAATGTTGTTTATTAGTAAATGCATTTTTATGTTTTTCTCCAATAGTTACACCACGTAAAGTCTGTTTCTTATCTTATTTGCATTAACAAGAACATCCAGAAATTCTAAAATTAATATTGCTGAGAGATTTCATTTTCGATGTACATATCCATCCATGGTTGCTGAAGAGAGGAGTAAACAAGAACAAGACTCGAGAAGAAAGGGTGGGAGTCAATTTTCATCAGGGAGGAAAAGACTGACTTCCTAAAGCATAGAAATACTGAGATGGGTTGTGTTCAGGACCAGCAGGAAGTGGCTGGCTGGCTTGTTCCTTGTCTACACCCTAGTGGCCAAAGGACAAGATGCCCCCACACTGAGGACAGCAAGAGGAAATGTGGGAGCCCAGTCCTAGGTGACATCAGTGGGCAGTTTAATTGGCACCAGGAACCACCCACTTGCAGATTTTCTAGTCTGTGAGAAAACAGTGTTGATTATTTAGGTTTTCATTTATTTACAACCAAACCCACTCTAGTGGAAACAGGGGGCAAATGAGTGAACTGGATTATTCAAACCTGCCTCACTGGTTTGTCCTGCATTCTTAGGATTTCTGAATTCTTCTTTGAGCCACGCCATTTTCTGGAGGCTATTTGTGGTCAGCCTCTGCTCAGAGCTCAGACTCTGTGCTTTCTCCCCATGTGTTATGTCCAGTGTGGATTATTTCGATGTTGACCTTATCTTTGATATCAGGGAAAATGAGCAAAGAATAAATGAATAGCAGTGATAAATAGACCAAAGAGCTTCTTTTCTGGGAAAAAGCTATGATACTTATAATTTACAGGTAAAATACTGATGAATTTAACCATACTTTTCCAATCTGAAGTTCTCAAGCTCCCAGAGTTCAGAAATGTGTCCTGGAGGCTCACATTTTAAAAGATGAAAAGATAAATCTTTCTCCTTTTTAAAAATGATTTTAAAACATGTGTCCCCATCACATGGAACTTGAGATGCTCTGTATGATGAAACAAAGGCAGAGAATGGTGAAGGAAGATCAAATCACTGGTCCATGATTCAGTTGCATGGCTGGTTTAGGACTCAGCTGAACATCACTAGTTGCCACAGTGGTTTGGGCCAGTTTGTAGTTTTAAATATCTTATTCTCAGTCATATGTTATTTAAAGAAACCAAAAGTAGAACATTAAAGAAAGGATATGCAAGAATATTAATATATTTCAATATATCAGTATCTCAACAAACCTGTGTCTATGTGAACTATATTAAGAGGAAAAGTGAATATTAAACTTTACAATTGAATGAAACAATTACTATTGCTAATCCAACCATTTTTTATATGATCCACAATGTTCTTCTGCCTTCTCTGCAATTTAAAATTCCAAAACCTTTTCTAATGAAAAATTTCTCCCTATTATGAACCTGCAAAATGTATATGAACAAGGCTATTTATACTTTGTCTTTCTTTAAACTAGTGAAAATCTTCTTGTATTTTGCTATGGATATACTCATGTGCTTGCTGGCCAGGCACTACCTCAGACCTGTTAGAGATGTTACATACTATGTGCTAGATGTACCTTACTATCCAACTAAAATCCAAATGATGGTGAATTCCAAAACACTTCTGGCCCTGAAGGCTTTGAACAAGGGATCAGGGCACTGTGTATGTGTTTCTGAAACCAAAAAAAGATGCATAATATTTTTGACATTTTACATGTATAATAGTTAAATTTGTTCAGAAATTATGTTTTTTTTACAAATTATATTACAGTAAACAGCATATTTAATTTGCTTAATAGGAAAAAGAGTATGCAATTATTAAAAGTTGCATCGAAATGGCTTTCATAATTCAATCTCTAATAATACACTTATTTAAAACCACCTTTAACCAAAATTCATGTTTTTCTCCTATACCATATAAACAGAAAGAAATAATTAAAAATTTCCAAGGGGAGGCTGGGCGCGGTGGTTCACGCCTGTAATCCTAGCACTCTGGGAGGCCGAGGCGGGTGTATTGTTTGAGCTCAGGAGTTTGAGACCAGCCTGAGCAAGAGCGAGACCCCGTCTCTACTATAAATAGAAAGAAATTAGCCAAACAACTAAAAATAGAAAAAATTAGCCGGGCATGGTGGCGCATGCCTGTAGTTCCAGCTACTCGGGAGGCTGAGGCAGGAGGATCGCTTGAGCCCAGGAGTTTGAGGTTGCTGTGAGCTAGGCTGATGCCACGGCACTCTAGCCCAGGCAAGAGAGTGAGACTCTGTCAAAAAAAAAAAAAAAAAAAAAAATTCCAAGGGGGCTTACTTCCTTGAGATGTCAAAGGCCTTCATCAAACTTGAAGGTGAAGGACTAGAAACATCCCCATTTACATCCAAAACAAGAATGATCGTTAGTAAACGTGACTAACATGGATCTGTCACACTGGGCAGGGCTATACGTTAGTTTTTTAAAAAGTGAAATATGGAAAAGGAAGAGACCAAATTACTTCAATGAGAATAGTTTTCTATTTATAGTAGCCAAGAAAAATCCAAGGAAATATTATGAGAATAAAAGACATCTGCCTGGTCTCTGAGTAAATACTAATATGAAAAAATCAACAGACTTACTAACTGCAACAACAATTAAGGTAAATTATGTGTAGCTTGACGGTGGACCCTCCACAGTGACCAAAAAATTAACCACCCCTGGAACAAGTTTAGCAGGCAGTTACAGGACCACTAGAGGGAAGCAGAGGACTGCTGAGACCTCCTCTCCTCAAGGGAGAGCAGAGCACACAGGGCCCTGGACCACAAGAGGATAGACTGGTGGGCTCTGAGCCCCAAGAAGACAGTACATCGCAGCCCCCAGGCCCGGGCCCCAAGGAAGACAAGACCACAGCAGGCCCTGGGACCCACGGAAGATGAGAAAACACCACACGCTGATTCCTCAAAAAGCCAAGAGAGTAAATCTTTGTCCTGGGCTCCCAAGGAAGATGAGAGCACCGTGGGCCCAAGGAAGACCGGCAAACACCACATCCAGCTACAAACTGCGGCTTCCTCTTCCTCTTCCTCTTCCTAGTACAGGGGCTGCCAGCAGCGAACTCAACCTCAGGAGAGCACTGGGCAGGGGATCCCGGCCAGCCCACTGCCCCCACGTGCCAGAGGTACAACTCACCCTGACCTTCCCCCCAGTACTTGCGTGGACACTTAGGTCCAGCCACCCTGGGACTGGGGGACATTCGGCCCCTCCCCTTGCCCTTCCTTTGCTCCCCAGAACCAGGATAAACGCTTGGCCCGACTCCCTTCCCACTTCCGGTCTGCCCAGTCTCCCCTCCCCCACCGCGGGCGGGTGTCTAGCCCCGCCCACTCTCACTCCAGGGCAGGCCCGCCCCTCTCCTCCCCGGTACCGGCGGATTTTAGTCCCAACTCCAGCACACCTCCTGCCTCCCAGACCTGCCGCCCCCTCCTGTCCTTTGAAATGGGCGGGACTTCAGCACCGCCCAGCCCTCCCCTCACACATTTCCGTCCACTCGGTCTCTCGCCCTCCCCGAACAAGTTGGGGGACTTTCGCCCGGCCTCCCGCACGCTCCCCGCCCTCCCCCGCCAAGGGTGCGGCACGGTGGCCCCTAGGCCCGCCCCTGGACTTCCGGCCCGGCCAGTCCTTCCTCCTCCCCAAAGCGACGTCACAATGAGCCCCCCCCGCAGCCCCACCGCCCGCCTTACCCACTGCAGTACTTCCGGCCTGACCCCCCCTTCCCGCGCCTTTCCTTTCTCCAGCTTCCGGTCTGCCCCACTGGGTCGCCCTCGTGGGGGACCCGATTGTCTCCCAGCCTGAGTCACCGCCCGCGGAGGTGCTGGGGAACTGCGGCCTAGCGTCCCTTACCAGAGACCTCCCCTTGCCCAGCTGCACCGCTGAAGGGCACTGCCCAGGGCTCCTTTCCTGCCGCCCTGGCTTCGCGTGCCACCCCGAGCGGACCGGACAAGATGGCCGCCGCCGAGGTGAGGCTGGCGGGGCCGCACCGCGGGGGCTTCTGGAAGTTGTAGTCCGACCGGCGCGCTGACGCACTTCGCCGCGGACCGACGGGCGCCATTGTGCGGCGCGCGCCGGGTGAGTGGGGCGCGAAATCCGCGCCTGTAGGGGGCTGCGCGTGCGGGGCTGGGGCAGCTCCGTGGGGGCGAGCGCAGCCTCGGGCCCCTCCCTGTCGAGCTCCGCGGCTCGGAGCCATCCTGCCTGCCGTCCTCCCGCCTTGGTGTGGGACGTGGGGGGCGACCCGGAACCCCGAGGGGAGATGGCTGTCCCCGGGCGGGAGGGGTGAGGGAGCCGACCGCCCCTGGGAGCGTGGGGCGTGGGGAGGGCGGACAACCCCCGCGGGGGACGGAGGAGCGCGCTGCCCGGCCAGGGTCGTGTCCTGTCGGGTGGGAGCGGGGGCATGATTCATTCCGGGCGTTTCCCCATGTGGGGAGGACTTGTCATTTCCCGTTGACGGAGCCAACTCCGAGCAGAGGCGGGGATAGCCCCGGCGTCGCCCTGACGCCTCTCGCCGCTCCCCACTTTGGTTTTCCCAGGACTCTGCCCACTCGCACAAGAGACGCACTGAGGGGGAGGAAAGTATGGCCTCCAGACTTCCGACAGCCTGGTCCTGTGTGAGTAGAGGCTTTTTTCAGCTTTTGAGGCCGCTCCTGCGTCTGAGGGCGGGGGCGCGGGTGGTGATGGGAGCCACCTTCCCTGAGATGTGCTCGCTGCCCCGGAGCACGCCGGAGGGATTGGCTGGGCACGAGGAACCCCGCTTGATGCAGCAGCTGCAGGTTGCTTCGCTTTCCAAGGGTGTGGTTAGACGAGAGGCCAGATGGTGAGGGGCTCTAAGGGCCGAGTCGAGGCGACTCAGCGGAAGCTTTATACTGGGTGGGATAATTGACAGGTGTAAGTAGGGATGAGGCTTACGTGTAGATTTCAACAGGTATTTTGGCGTCAAGCAAGAGGTGACAGGAGCTGAGTTCAGCAACAAGGGGAAAAGAGAGTGGGGGATGGATCCCTGACGAGGAAAGGAGGCAGAAACAGCAGGCGCCGAAGTCTTGAGCGTGATGGTTCAGCTCAGGGAGTTCCCTGGGAGGCAAACACATCAATCCGCGGATTAGCAAGAAATGACAGCTGGCGTGCTCTGGGGCACGAGGGCGTTTCCTACACCAGCAAGGCCTCGTGTGCTGTGACCTGAATAGGGTCAGACTTGGGCGTTTGCTCAGGGTTTCAGACAAAGAAACTCAACCTGTGACACCCAAAATGCTCTTAGGTCATCTCGTAGACCATTCTGTGCTTTCACGGGCTCTGTCTTTGCCGTGGACGAGAACAGGCCCTGGCTGAACAAACATCTGTGGATTTTTAGGAACCAGTGACTTTTGAAGATGTTACCCTGGGTTTTACCAGGGAAGAGTGGGGACTGCTGGACCTCAAACAGAAGTCCCTGTACAGGGAAGTGATGCTGGAGAACTACAGGAACCTGGTCTCTGTGGGTAAGGCTAGCCTCCACGTCAATAAAGACCTGCACTTGGGGACACGTGTGCCACCTTCGAAGTGTGTGTCTACTTGGGCTTAGACTGCAGGGATAAGAGGGCTTAACTTTGCACTTGTGGGAAGAGGGCCACATTTTATCGTGACTGCTGAAGCATCACCTAATCCCTCGCTCATAGCCCCTGAATACCAGGGAGGTAGGTCTGTCAGGGATGTTTTCAGCTGTAGTGGTGGATGCTTCCTGTTTTGGTAAAAAAGAATTCCAGAGGATGTGGTGCCAATGTCCAGCAGCTGAGGAGTATCATCAAAGAACCTGATTCCTTCCATCTCTGGTTATTGTGAACCTTTCCATCTTCTGGCTAGTCATCGTATGGCTGTGGCTCCAAACACATCTGTATTCAAGGCAGAAAGGAGGGGAGGGGGCATCCCTGGCCAGCTCTCATCCACAGCTGTTAGATTTAGCAAGCGAGCAGAAGCTTTCCCAGAAGACCCCCAGCTGACTCATCTCCCTTTGTGTCAGGGTGCTCAGAACTGGGCCTCACTGCCACCTCCGCTAGCAGGGGAGTCCAGAAAAGCCAACAGAGGGGATGAATGGGATTGTCGTCACTAGGGGTTATGTTATGCCATAGCAGGGAAGAAGGTGGGAGCAGCTGGTACTGCAGCAGGACAGCATTTTCTCCCAAACATATACCTCCCCCCGAAGCCCTGTCTCTTTTCCTTTGAGCAGAACATCAGCTTTCCAAGCCAGATGTGGTATCTCAGTTAGAGGAGGCAGAAGAGTTCTGGCTGGTGGAGAGAGGAATTCCTCAAGACACCTTTCCAGGTGAGAACCAGGCATATGGGAAGTCCCCATGGGGAATGGACCAACTGATTAGTCAGGGACCAATGTTTTGGAAAAGAGCTGGAGGGTGGGAGACCCCAAGTGGAGTGCTATGACAAGCAGCCACAGACATTCAGAACCAAGCTCCAAGTTTTTCTCTGGCCCCAGAGCTAGAGGTGTCCCGCTTGGTTGAGAGTGAACCTGTTGCTGGTGGCAGGTGACAGGGGCTCCCTCACACCGTTCCATTCATTGTCTACTGCCTCCCCTCGTGTAATCACTATTAACTCTGGTGTGTCTCCAGCCAAACTTTATGGGTTTACGTGTGTGTGTGGAAACTTACATACACATTTGGGGGGTATGTCATACTCAATGCAGACTGGTCTGCTTTATTCCTTTTAACAAATTCAGTGTAGTCCACATTTGATTTTTCATTCAGGTTATTACAGAGAACTTCCTTGTACATGTTTTTTTGCACATACAAGTTGGTTTTCCTGTAGGTTGGATTTATTTATTTATTTGTTTATTTTTTTGATACTGGAGCTCTTGATGTATTTGTCATAAATTAGGTCACATTGTCCCTGGACCAAATCCAAGGAGTCAAACCAGTCATGTGGCCCTAGGGCACAGTGTCACAAGTAAGGCCGCCTTAGCAGGTATGGTGGCAACCCTAGATTTCATCAGTTACCTGTGCAAGAAAACCATGATGTTAAATCACTAACATCAGCTAGTTAACTGCAGGACAGACTAATATGTAACTAAAACTTTGGTAGCAACAAATTGCCCTCTAAAATCCTGTAAAATACATATAGCTGCTCGAGTATGTGAGTGCTCTTTTCCCCTCCATCACCAGGAGAATTTTAATGGTCTTTTTAAGATTTGCAAATCTGATGGGCAAAAAATAGCATGTTCAGTTTAGTTCACATTTTCCTCACAGCTCACAAAGTTGCACATGTTTTATAAATTTATAGACTATTGGTATTTTTTCTTTTGTGAATTCATGTATTTTCCCCTATTTTTTTCTTATTTCTTTTGCGTGTGTGTGGAAACTACATATTCTGGATGTTAATATGGAAATATTATATCCCAGACAAACATCTTCTACCTTTATGTGGTCTCCGTACAGAAGTTTTATAATTTCAAGTATTTTTTTCTTTTCAAGTCTGCTTCATTCCTGTTCTAGATTTTGTATCGTACATAGGCAAATAGTGCAGATACTTTTGTGGATTCTAGTATTTTTAATTTGCTTTTTGGTTAGTTCAGTTTATGTGGAATTTCCTCTTAAATGTAGTGTGCATAGGTTCTCCCTCTAATCTTTGGATGTTAATTCTTTTTACTTTTTTTGTGCAATCATGTAATTACATTCATCATGGGTGGTAGTTCCAAAGCATGGTGAAGCTGAGAGTGTTAAAAGTGGATGCGTAGTCTCCTGACTTAAACGGGTAGAGTTTCTAGGTTTTGATGAGCATGACACTGCATTCTACTTTGATTCAAATCAGTTTTCATGTGACTGAAGAAATAGTCATCTAGTCTTTTCTAATGAATGAAAATCAGTAACGTCCCTAATTTCCTTTCCAGAGCCTGCCAAGGTCATAGGGATGGTCATAGGGATTTTTTTCCATTAAACAATTAACACCAGGTCATAATAGACATAGAACTGCCCTTGGTGTAATGTGCTGCTGGAGTCCGTTGGCTTTTTAGGATTTTCGTGTCAGGACTCATAGATTACTTTGGGGGAATGTTTTTTTCTTTGTTTGCTATCTTTATCAGCTTTTCTATCAGAGTGTGCTGGCTACAAAGCACACTGGATGCTTTCCCTTCTCTTTGTTCTCTTGTGTGCTCTGATCCAGATGCCATTGGAACTGTCCACTTGTGGCAGTGCTGAGCTGTGAAATCTGAACCTGGCCCCCATCTTTGATGATGACATGTTCACCACAGCATAAAAGGCTGGCATCTCTGTGACTCCTCCCCCTCTTTTTTCAACCCTATTTCAGATTTTTCCATGTTTCAGCATGATGGCTTAACATAAATGTTTTCTGATTTTCTTTTCCACATTCAAAGTCTTTCCATTCCCTTCACTGAAAATGTTTCTAACTGTTGGCACAGATCACTAAACTATACCTCCCCTGCAAAGTACCCAGCAGTGCAAGCACCCTGCATCTGTCTATGCTGGCGTTTCTGTGTTCTCTGGTTTCTCCCCTTGATCATCCAGCCTCCTCATGTCCCTTCTGGTCTTTATGGTTCTGGATTACTCTGGCTGGGACAGGTCTGTGTCTCATCCTCCCTAGTGCTGAAGTCCCATATCCTGCATGGGAAAACCTCCAGGCTGTGTATTTGGGTGTAGTTCCCTAAATCTGGCTGCTGTGTGGGGCACTGTGGCTGCCTATGGTTCTACACGTCTAGGGAGAGCTGGCTCCACAGGTGACAGATTCGGGGGTGACATCCCAGAATAGAGGCCATGTGAGGGGAGGCTGGTCAGGGAGGTAGACCTGGGGTGATGGGTGCCCAATTTATCTCTGCTCTGTTACGGAAAGAGTCCTTTATTAGATGTTTTCCTTCCTTTCCTTCCCCTTCTCTCACCTCACAAATATTTATAGAGGGCCTCTTCTGTCCCTTGTAGTATACTAAACACTTGTGTGAGAAACCAAAGTCCTAACATAAACCCTACCACAGCAGACTTCATAGTTTAAAAGATGATGGTCTTTTACAAACAGGTTGCACAGATGTGAAAAATTAGGGAAGGAAAAGAGCACGGTGGAAAGGGGGAGCAGTGAGAAATTACTCGAGAGGAGGTAGCCAGGGGACACGCAGCATGAGATTTAAGCCAGTTCCTGCTGGAAAATAGTCTGCAGATATCTAAGAGTGCTGGTGAAAAGAGCTTCCAGGCATGGCGACACCGTTTGTGGTCACCATGGGATGGGAAAGAGCTTGGCATTTTGAAGAACAGAAAGTTGCCCTGTGTGCAAGGGGGAAGTAACAAGGATGAAGATGTGCGGGTTTTTAGCAGAGTCAGGGTCTCATTGGCTGTGAGGGGACTGTCCTGCATTCTCGAGAGGGGGTGTGACGTTGCTTTTCACAGCTCCCTCCGGGTGGCTTGTGAAGAAAGAGCTGTGGCACAGCACAGGTGGAGGCAGGCAGGGGGCCACGGCAGCATCCAGGGTAGAGGTGGTAACACCTGGCCCGAGAGCTGCAGCGGGGTTGGGGAGAAGCAGGTGTGGGTGATTTCTAGGTGGACCCAGTGGAGCTAAGTGAGTAATTGGCTGAGAGGGATGAAAGAAAAGCTGCCAAGAATTCCTCATAAGTGAAAGGAAGACTTCAAAGGAGTTCCTCTGAGTATTTGTAACTTGTATTTACTGCATACGGTGGTGCCTCAGTATTCATGGGGGCACTGGTTCCAGGACCACCCGCCAACATGCCAAAATCCACGGATGCTCAGGTTCCTCATATAAAGTGGTTTAGTATTGGCATATACTTAAGCATATCCTCCTATATGCTTTAAATCATTCTCAAATCATTTATATAATACCTAATACATCATAAATGCTATGTAAGTGGTTACACTGTGTTGTTTGGGGAATAATGACAAGGAAGAAAGTGTACATGTTCAGTGTGGACACAGCCATCCATTTTTTCCCCCAAATATTTTCAATCCACAATTGGTTGAATCCACGAATACAGAACCCATGGATACAAAGGACCACCATTGTTTTTCATGTGGCGATATCTTATTTTAAAAATACGATAAAGGAGAAAAATTACTTCTGAATTTTTGGCATTAGCCAAGGATGTTGAGACACCTGGTAAAGGCATAGACTTTACCAAAGGGTGTAAGTATGGGGGGGGGGTTGGGTTTTTTACTTTTTATTTTGAAATAATTTTAAACAAAAAGTTACACAAATAGTACAAAGTAATAGCTTTCGCTTTGATTCAAGATTTTGAAGTGTTCCATGTCCTGACTGGTTCTGTTAATGAAGAGTGAATGAAAAGGGACCATAGAGACACCTAAAGAGGTTTGCAAAGCCAGCTGAGTGCAGCTATTTTGCACCTCAGAAGGAGGTCCAGTCAGCACATAAAAATGTGGGAGTCATATGTTTAGAATGGCATGCTTTATTGTTAACTGAGAAATCTATCCCCTGCAGTGGCCTGTTTCTCCCAACACTGGCATGGCTGTGCCCCTCATTAGTGGACAGAACTGGGATTCAGTGCAAAGCTGGGTGTTTTTGGCAACTCAGCTTGTGTACCTTTCCATGATACAACCTAGGCTCTGTCTGGTTATTGAAGTAGGAAGGAAACTTGGTAAATGCCAGGACAAATGGCATTCATCCTCAAGAAAACACTGAATTGGGAATGATACTATGAAAATTTAAAAAAAAAAAATGTGAGGAAGTAAATTAGATTGCACTCAAATCTTCAGCTATCACTTAGGAAAAAGCGTTGCCATGTGTGTGGCTCTTGGATGGAGTACTTGAGATGCAAACTAGATTAAATCATTAGGGAAGCAAAGCAGGAAAGAGACTATTATGAAGGTCATGATCATAGGAAATCCTGCATGACATTTAACATTTTTGACTTATCAAGAAATTAAGCAGGGGCTGGGCACGGTGGCTCACACCTGTAATCCTAGCACTCTGGGAGGCTGAGGCGGGAGGATCGCTCAAGGTCAGAAGTTCAAGACCAGCCTGAGCAAGAGCGAGACCCTGTCTCTACTAAAAAAATAGAAAGAAATTAGCTGGGCACGGTGGCGCATGCCTGTAGTCCCAGCTACTCGGGAGGCTAAGGCAGAAGGATTGCTTGAGCCCAGGAGTTTGAGGTTGCTGTGAGCTAGGCTGACACCACAGCACTCTAGCCCAGGCAACAGAGCAAGACTCTGTCTCAAAAAAAAAAAAAAAAAGAGGACATTAAGCAGGAAATGAGCTCTACAAATAAGAATATGACAACCATTTCAGAGACCAAACATTAGTGGAAAAAGTCATTTCTATGAAAAGAAAGTGGTTTTATTAGGAGGAAGAGAAACAAATGCTTCTGTAGATTCCATCCTTCATGAGTTTTTCAACATCTGAGAACTCACATAGGGAATAAATCTCAGGAATATGAGCACATGAGGAAAGACTTCTGCCCCAATGCAGTTTTAGCTTGAGAGAATTCATACTGAAAAAGTTCTTACACCCAATAATTGTGTCTGAGAATTCTGAAATCATGAGAATGTAATTTCTGTGGGAAAAGGTTCATACATAGCTCTCTTACTCTGCCTCATAGAAGTCATAGTCGAGATAGCCTAAGAACAATCACCGTTGGGAATACTTCAGGTGTTACAGAACCTACTGGCAGGGAGCCCTGTGAACATGACAAGGTAGGAACCCCTTCAGTAGGAGTCCTCATTGTTGTCAGCATCAGAGGACTCATATGGGTGAGGATCCTCTGAATATAATCTCCACATGCAAATTATCAGTCTCAGCCCTCACCTTATTTAACAGAACGAAAGAAACTTACACTGGAAAGAACCCTGTTGAATAATTTAAATGTGATATCTCACCCTATGTTTACACCATATGTCATACAGAAGGCAAACCCTACATAAAGGTTTGGTAACATAAGTATATAAATGTAGTAAAACAGGTCTCGTCTTTTCTAATTTGTTCTACCATCTGACCTGATCATCTGGAACAAACATTAAATAATAAGAGTGAGCAGGCTTTCTTGTTTCCACTCCTATATGTCCTCATTTGCTAGCATAATGACTGATTCAGTAAACTATTATTGAGTAAATGGATGAAAAAATTGCAGGAGAAAAAGTGTGTCTTCAAAGAGGATACTGAAGACAAGGCCAGGCTTTTAAACAAGCGGGTGTGTAGGAGATAGTGAAGGAAGATCATGAGATGGTGCTTCAAGGAACTCTGAGGGACCCACATCCTTGCGTACTAGGTTGAGAGTGGCTAACAAGCATGTTTTTGCTGAAATTTAGTCTGTCCAAGTGTGGTCACATGCTTTGTGATCTTTGGTTGAAGAATACTTTACGTTCTGTCACCTCCCACATATTTGCTCTCCAAGACCTATGTAAATCTTGAGCCTCTTAATCTGGAGAACACTTCCTGGCATCCAGAGTTGGCACCTGGGGCTAATTCCAAAGGCTGAAATGCCCTAACTGTTAATTGAGTATGAAGGAAAACAAAGGAACTACACTGTTGACGCAGACATTTTTTGGAGAAAAGAAGACTACCTCCAAAAGTCCTATGGAAAGAGGAAAGATAAAAAGCAGCCTAGTGGCTCACGCTTGTAATCCTAGCTCTC
>NW_012150730.1:288037-299020 GCF_000956105.1 Propithecus coquereli
GACCACTTGCATCTTAGTACTGCTCTGGGCAGTGAATGTTTTTCGTTTTGCTGTTAAAGGGTAGATTTCATAGTGTGCGAATGGTTCAACAACATAATACAGGCTACCACGGTTACAGGTTCTTTCTGTAAAGTATACTTTGTATTTCCACCAGAGCACAAAGTGGGGAAAGTATTGAAAGGAAGGGAATATTGATAGCTTGTAACAATTACCCATCTTTTTAAAAAAACTGTGTAATCCTCTGAAACACTGTTAAAATAACGAGTGTTCATCAGGGTGACAGAAATAGTTTTGGCTTATACTGAGAATAACCAGTTTGACACAGATGGAGGGAAGATTTTTTACACTTTTAAAAAACTATACCTAAGAATAAATTATTAAGGAATGAGCAGGCCCTGTTTGAAGAAAATTATAAGTTGCTAAGGTGTGGAAGACTTGGGTAAGTCTTTTGAGGGTGTACAAAGACTAGAAGTACTAAATTCTGTTGAAGTCCTGCAGCCATCCCAGCCATCAGCCTCCGAAGAGCTGCCGCTGGAGCCGTCTTTACTGCGGGACCAGAAGTGCAAACCCCTGACCTGGTCTGGGCTGGAAAGAAGCAGGCGGGGGGTGCAAACCAGGCATCCCCTCATCCTTGGGCCTGCACTACCCGCCCCTGCTCAGGCTTCCAAGTGGGAGCAAACCTCCCGAGATAACGTAGAGATAGGATGCAATTATGCTGCCAATGAGATTTCCTGGAATTTGACAGAAATATGGGAAAATCCAGACAGAAAGCTGAAAAAGCCCCAGTGTCTTGGGGATGAAATTTTCCGTCACCAAATCACTTAGAAGCTGTGGCAAGTCAACAAATACGGCTTGAGCACCTGCCACGGTGCCAGCCAAGTAGGGCTGGAGCACGGCGATGGAGAGCACCGGCCGTGACCCTGCTGCTGTCGGGCCTGAGGAGGTGACATTGAGCTGAGACTGCGGAGGAAAGGTGGACCAGGTGAAGAAGTTGGGGGAGACTGTACCAGGCAGGAGGATGGCACAAGTGAGGGGTGTCTCTGAGAAAAAGATGGTGGCTGTGGGAGGCCCCTTTGGTGTAAAGGGCGTGAAAGTCCGTCCCGAACAGTGATCCAGGATCCCACCAAGAGTTGCCTCATTACAACAAAAGATGCTCCTATCACCCGGAAAATTCCAGGGGATTTAGGAGCCCTGTGTCAGGAACCAGGGTCAAAGATCAAATATTAGAAGAAAAGATGTTCCTAGCATCCTAGATTTTTCCTCTTTCATATAAATGTAATAATAATATGTGGCCTTTTTCATGTGGCTTCTTTGACTTAGCGTAATGTTTTCAAGGTTCATCTGTGTTGTGGTATATATCAGTACTTCGTTCTTTTTAGCGGCTGGATATTTTGTTGGTTGGGTCGATCACAATTTGTTTGTACATTCCTCTGTTGAGGGCCGAAAAGTGGAAATAACCCAGATGTCTGTTATTTATAATGCTCCTATGAACATTCTCAGACAAGTTTTTATACGCATGTGCTTTCAGTTCTCTTAGATACATGTACTAGGAGGGGAGTTTTGAGGTCATGTGTAACTCTATGTTTAACTTTTTGAAGTTTTCCCAAACTGGTTTTGCGGAGTGGTACGGCATTCCACATTCCCACCAGCGGTGCATGAGTGTACTAGTTTTTCCGTGTCTTCACTTGTTCCGATCCATCTTTGATAAGAAGCCATTATAGTGGGTGTGAGGTATATTTAACCGTGATTTTTGTTTGCATTTCACTGGTGGGTAGTGGTGTTGAGCTTCTTTTTCTTTTCATGTGCTTTTTGACTGTCTGCCTTGCTGTGCTGTTGACTTGCAGAATATCCTGGGCCTCAGCTCAGCCCTCAGTTGGATTCTCTTCCTGCCGAGAATCCCCTGATGAACATCGAGGTTGTCGAGGTGCTCACACTGAACCAGGAGGTGGCTGGTCCACGGAATGCCCAGATACGGGCTCTCTATGCTGACGATGGGGTCCTGAGCCTCGACACCCTCAGGGAGCCAGGACAGCAACTGGTCGAGCATCCGGCTGACCCTGAGGCTGCTCGCCGGAGGTTCCGGGAGTTCCGTTATGAGGACGTGGCGGGTCCCCAGGAGGCCCTGGCCCGGCTTCGTGAGCTGTGTCACCAGTGGCTGGAGCCCGAGGCGCGCTCCAAGGAGCAGGTGCTGGAGCTGCTGGTGCTGGAGCAGTTCCTGGGCGCACTGCCTGGGAAGCTCCGGGTGTGGGTGGAATCGCAACACCCAAAGGACTGCCAGGAGGTGGTGGCGCTGATGGAGGATGTGACTTGGCTCTCTGAGGAGAAAGGTGAGTGCAGTGGAAGGGCAGCCAGAGGGTCTGCTCTGCGTGGGCTTCTGGGAGGAGCCTGCAGGAAAGAAAAGGACTCCAGGCTTCCTGGGAGGGTCGGGGGAAGGGTTGTGCCCACTCTGCGCAGACCAAAGACATCTGTGTCCCCCGTGTGTTCCCACGTCAGCCATTGAAACCCCTGGTGGGGTCCAGGACTGCGTTCTCTAAGGAGCCCACAGGCTCCCAACAGAAGCTCGCAGATAAAGTGCTGCTTTTTACCCCTTGGGAGCCCTGCTGTACCACAAGCCCTCTGGTAGCTGGTCGGACAGACCAGACTGCGGAGCTCTCGGAGCCTGCAGTGCAGCAGGAGAGAAGGGACTTGACAGACGAATGTGCACGGGACGCTGGGATCAAGACGAGCTTGGGGGTCCTGGTGGGGTTTATGGAGGCCGAGTCACTGCAGCTGGCACTTGGTGTAGAGTGGACCTGGCCAGGTAGAGAAAGGGCATGGGGAGGATGTGCCAAGCAGAGGGAGCATCGCCTGTAAGGGCCTAAGATAGAATGGATCTCAGTGTATGCAAAAATCAGGGAGAAACCGGGTAGGTCGGTGGAGGAGGGGAGCAGAGAACAGCCGGCACGGCCACGGGGGCCCCATGGGGATCCGTGTGCTGTTCTAAAGCAACAGAAAGTTAAAGCCGGGGGATCAGTCCCGGAGCTCTGGGAGCAGGTGGCACAATCAGATGGAAGCTTTAAAAATTGACCAGGCTGTAGCATGTGGTGGGTGGTGGACAGAGGACAGGAATGGGACTAGACGCAGGCTGGCTGCCCAGCGCTGTTGCCCCGTCCTCCCGAGAGAGGCGGCGGGCTGGGGAGAGAGCACACGTGTGGGTGTTTGGGAGCGAGATCCTGAGAGACTCAATTTCCTCATCAGGCTGAGTTTCGCAGAGTGCGGATGCACCTCCATTCTCCTCGGTGATGGGCACCCGGACGGTGTTTCTGAAGTGAACGAATCATGGGTTGATGTTTGTGATTGTCGAGGGGGAAGGAGGAATCCTACAGGGGGGGCGCCAGGATTTAAGAACAGGACGTCCTGGAGAAGCAGGGGTGGGAGGTGGTGGGGCCGCAGATGCGGAGTCCGGGGTGCTGTGGTCAGCAGAGTAATTGCCCCAAAGGTGTCTGGGTCCTCATTCCTGGACCCTGTGAGTGCATTGCCTTACATGGAAAAGGATCTTGCAGATAGGATCAAGGTATGGATTGGGGGTAGGCTGGATTGTTTGGGTGAGTCTGATGTCATCGCAAGTTTCTTAGGAGCGGGAGACGGGAGGATCAGAGTCAGAGGAGACGTGATGACGGAAGCAGGGTGATATAAGGCAGAGCCAGAGCCCAGTGTCTGGGGCGGCAGCTCGAAGCTGGAAAAGGCCAGGGGTGGATTCTGCCCCAGAGCCTCGAGGGAGCACAGTCCTGCTGACTCCTGGGTTTGGCCCGGCGAGGTGCACGCCGCGCCAGACTTCTGATCCCTGGAACTGTGAGCTAGCAAACTCGCGTCCATTCGAGCCACTGACATCGCATCTATTTGTCGTAACAGCAACGGGAAACCGAGTACAGGTGCCAGGGAGACAGCTGTGGAGTTCCTGACGTGAAAGTCAGTGACTTCATCCCGTTCATCCCCACAGATGAAAGAAATCAGTTAGTATCACGGTTCCAGAGAACCCTGAGAATCCTGTATTTTGTGATCATTATGTCACCTGGGACTCTTGGGCGTGACTGCGACAAATCCTTTCACAGGATGGCTCAGGGGAGGAAGAAAATTTGTTGAGAAGGTTCCAGGATGATCTAGCATCAGGCACAGCTGGACCCAGGAGCTCCGATAGGTCATCTTCTCTCCCATATGTCACCTTTTCTGCCTTCTGTTGGCTCCACCCACAGGCAGGCTGTCTCCTTATGGGCCTCCCAAGGTGGAATTTTTCTTTTCAAATGTTCCCAGCAAAAGCCTCGTTGGCCCTGATTGTGTGGCTGTGAGCTGTGTCCAGTCACCGGCCAGCCTGGGTTACGTCCGGTGCCCCCTTGATGGTGGCAGTGGAGCGTTATGGAAGCCTGTAGGACACGTGGGGACATGTAAAGAAGGCCATGCAGGAAGGAGCTGTGGTTGGGGGGCCATGGGGCCAGGTGGGGCTGTTTTCTAAGGTGAGAGAGACTTGAAGTTCACTTACAGACGGGCGCATGTCCTGGTGCTCGGAGAAGTCCATGAGGTGGCAGGAGGCCTTGGAGGCCAGAAACGGGGGCTTTGCCTTGCAGCAGGCATGAGGCAGCCATTGTGGAGGGGCTGGGGTCCGAGACAGTCCCCACGAGGGAAGGATTGGGACCAGGGGTCTCGGCAGTGGGGGCACTGGCGCCCTGTGGCCCACGCAGGGTAAGGCATCCTGTGCCCATCCGGGTGTGGCCAGACACGTGCTGGGAGCAGGAGCTGGAGGATGGTGGGGCCAAGCTGGGGAGAAGAGGGCGGGAGCAGGGACATCATGGGGGTGCAGTAGGATGCAGGGTGCGATACCCTGTGGGTTGCAGACATCGGCTGCCTTGCCCTGCCTGAGGGTGACCACACCTGCCGATCCCCTCCCAGCATTGCGGGCCCAGCCTTCCCAGGACCCTGCCTGCTGTCGTGAGGACCCTGCCCAGCAGGAGGATACGGCCGTCCAGCCAGAGACGGTGCTGCCTGAGGTAAGTGGGGAGGGTCCTCCTCTTCTGGTCACAGCATCCCCCGGAGGCAGGCCCATCCTTGAGGCCTCCCACAGGCTGGACCATTCCAAGTGTGAGGTCTTAAATTTGTGCTGGGCTCTGAAGCAACCCGAGTGTGAAGGGCGTCCCTGTCCTCTGGCCAGTGTGGCATCACTGGAGACAGGGCAGCCTGGGAGTTGAGGGGGCATGAGACAAGAAGGAGGGACCGACCAAATGTTTCCAGAGACTTCAGACGTAGAACAACCACAGGCAGGGGCATGCAGACCACATTTATATCCAAGTTAGAACGAGAGAGCCCTCATCCTTGAGAAATGCACACTTAAGTGTTCACAAGTGTCTGGGATTTGTTTCTCAATAAGCCAGAGCTAGGGTGTGGATAAAACAGGGCACGTCCTGTCTTGCCAGCAGTTAGGGTAATGGTGTGTATGTGGCATTGGTCACAGCTATTTGCAAGGGACTAATACCAGCTCAAGCGTAGCAGTAAATTTATTGGCTTTCATGTATTCTGGATTAGGCTTCAGGCAAGGCTGCATCCAGGTGATGGGAAGAATCTCTGACCATCCCCAGTCTCATGGCTCTGCTTTCTCCCATTCCTTCTCAGAGAGGCTCTTCCCCATGTAGGCCAGATGCCCCTCATCTGAGCAAAGCAGAGTGGAGGTGACCTCATGTTCCCAGAGTTCTAGTCGACTCCTCAGAAAGGACCAGTCATGGCACAGCCAGGGTGACTGTCCTGCCCTAGGTCAGGTGGGGAAGCAGTGTTTATTTTAATACGAGGAGAAGGCTCTGCAGTGGGAAGCTGTCAGCATAGTGTAGGTGAGATACAGGTGTGGGTAGGGTGGCTTGCTTGTACTTGTAGCTCTTTGAGAAGCAGGGGCTTTGGCTCCTGGAGCAGGGACCCAGTGGACCTCTTGGTCCACAAGTAGGTTTCTCTAAACAAATCGCCAAAGCAGGAGAGTCTCTAGCACAGTGAGCTGTCACAGCCGTCCTTTCTTCTGCCCCCATCGAGAACCCTGTTGAGAGACACATCTGTGACCTTACAGGAGCCAGTGACCTTCCGGGATGTGGCTGTGGACTTCACCCAGGAGGAGTGGGGGCTGCTGGGCCCCAAACAGAGGACCGAGTACCACGACGTGATGCTGGAGACCTTCGGGCACCTGGTCTCTGTGGGTAAGGCCACGCCCCTCACTCCACCCGTCCTGGGGCTGGTCTGCCACGAGGGCTCCGAGTTGGGGTTTCAGCTTCTCTGGGCCCAGCAGCAGGACTGGGCGTGCCCTCGAGGCACCGTTGCCCCATCCAGGGAGGGGCTCTAGACCGGGAGGGGTCGGGAGCATTGGGTGAACAGACACAGCCTCAAGTCTGTGCGCTCTGGCGTGTGTGAGGGAACGGGAACGCGGAGAGCTCGGGGCACGCTCCCTACCCTCGTGCTGCGCTTGTTCACCAAGCTCAGTGCTCCCCTCTTCGCTGCCGCACTGCTGCTCAGCCTCTCCCCAGGTTACATCACTCTGCTTGGAAAACAGCTGACTTTAGAACACGTGATTATGCGTGTTGTGCTGTCAGATCATCCTAGCACTTTTTATGGTATCCGCGTCTTTGGGGTTTTTTCAGGGTGGGAGACTACACCGGAAAGTAAGAAGTTAATTCCGAATTCTGATGTTGCTGAGGAAGAAGCAGCCCACAGCCTGAAAGGACAAGAATTCTCCAGGGATTGTGCTGCGTCCTCTACCTCGGGAGATGTCTCGCAGGGTGGGGACCCCGAAGTCCCAGACCCAGTGTTGAAACAAGTGGGGTCCACTCCGGACAATGCCCTCCCTCAGGAGCCTTGTGAAAATCCCGAGTCCCGGGCAAACGCTGGTCTTGACGCAAGCCAGGTTTCACTCCAGGAAATTCCTCCTAAAAAACGTTTGCGCAAACGCGGCTCTCAGGTTAAAAACGTGAAACGTAATTCACAGGTAAAACTTCATCAGAATCGCTGTGAAAGGCAGAAGGCCAGAGAAAGCAGTGGTTGTAGGAAAGTCTTCAGCCGCAGCGTTAAGCAGATTACATTTATAAGAATTCACAAAGGAAGCCAAGCTTGCAGGTGTAGCGAATGTGGTAAGATGTTCCGGAACCCAAGATACTTTTCCGTGCATAAAAAAATCCACACTGGAGAGAGGCCCTACGTGTGTCAGGACTGTGGCAAGGGGTTTGTCCAGAGCTCCTCCCTCACGCAGCATCAGAGAGTGCACTCTGGAGAGAGGCCGTTTGAGTGTCAGGAGTGCGGGAGGACCTTCAATGACCGCTCGGCCATCTCCCAGCACCTGAGGACTCACACCGGCGCGAAGCCCTACCCGTGCCGGGACTGCGGCAAGGCCTTCCGCCAGAGCTCCCACCTCATCCGGCACCAGAGGACTCACACCGGCGAGCGCCCGTACGTGTGCCACAAGTGCGGGAAGGCGTTCACCCAGAGCTCACACCTCATTGGGCACCAGAAAACCCACAACAGGACCAAGTGGAGGAAGAAACAGCCCACTTCGTAGCCCGCAAGCGGTTGAAGAGACGGTGCCTTTTCGGCTCGATCCTGCGGCGCGTCGATCGCCTGCGTGGGCCGGTTGGGAACTGGGACCGAGTGTGAAAGAGCAGCATTGAGGACGTTCCCAAGACCAAAGGACAGCCAGGGAAAGCGCTCGGCACACGATGAGTAAATAAGGACGTGAGTGGGGCATCGTTAGTATATTGGTTGAGGGGAAAAAAGATTTAATTTTTCAGTCAGTTGATTCGCTATTGTTTGTTTATTCATTTAGTCATTAAAAATGATATAAGCATTTTCAGATTTTGCTAATGGGTTTAAAAAGCCAGGTGCTTAATCTGTGCACTGATACTGTGTCTATGGTAAAGTATTTATGTATATGGACAGGACTTGAAAGAGAGTGTGGATAAATAAACTATATTTCTGAGTAGAATCCCTTCCCTTCCCTTCCCTGGCCGTGCCAGCCTCACCCTTCTTCTCTCCAACAGGGCGTGAGTCCAGGCCGAGCAGACACGTATCACGTACCAGGAGCCAGTGAGTTTTGTGGAGGAGGCCGTGGCCTCCAGCTGGGAGGACTGGGGGCTGCCGGGCTCTCCCTCCTCCGAGGAACTCGTCCTGGGGCGATGCTGGAGACGTGGGTGCCTGGTTGACGTGGTTAAGATTCAGAGTCCCTAAAAGCTGGGCCTTCGGGGGCATGGGGTGAGCTTGGCTTTAGTTCCAGACCTGAGGGCGTATTTTTAGAAAAGATGCATGGCTCCTGAGACTGCCCGGGCCTCTTGCCCTGTCCGCCTTTCCCTCGTGAGCACTGGGGACCGAGCACCCAGCCACAGCCCCCGAGGGCTCCCTGTCTCAGCCCAGGACCCAGAGCCAGATGTCCCTCCCTGCGATCAGGGTGCCATGTTCCCAGGCCCCGGTGGCACTACAGCTGGAGCAAGGGGAAGCTGCAGCTGTGGGGGGCGGTGCCCCAGTGAGCCCCGGAAGGCGGGAGTCACCGCAGGACCATGCTCACCACGGGGGCCTTTCCTCCACAGCCACCCTCTCGGCACCTTCTGCCCTTCCTCGTGTTCCCTTTGGTTTCTGAGGGCCCTCCCTGGACACAGACAGATGAGGGTGCAAACCCAGTGCAGGACTCTTGGGTCCTGCCCGGTCTTGGGAACCTGGGATCCAGCTCTTCCTCGTGACCGTCCCCTGATGGGCAGGCCCTGCGGGGCTCTGCACGGGGTCTGTGTCTGGGCAGGGGCGAGCACTGGGCTGTTGTTCATAGGTCCTTCCAGCTGCCTCTGGGGTCCCTTCCACCCCACCTGGCTCTCCTGATGGGTCCTTCTCATTCCCACTTGCCACGGAATTTATTTTTATGCGTCTCCTCAGTATGGTCACCAGAACAGTGGCTTCCCAAGGATGTCTAAGCTCCAGCCCCCGGCACCTGTGACTAGGTTAGGCCACGTGACGGGGGAGTGATGGCTGCAGGTGGAATTGAAGTTGTTAGTCCACTAACCTCAAAATAAGGACATTATCCTGCATTATCCAGATGGGCCCAGTGTAGTTACAAGGGTCCTTAGACGGGGAAGAAGAGGGAGACGGAGAGCAGAGAGATGCAGCATGAGAAAGGGGCCTTTGGACCTGGGGGACGAGGCCGCAAGCCAAGGCACGCAGGGGCCGCTGGAGGCTGGAGGAAGCAAGGAGAGGGACTCTCCAGTTAGAGCCTCCAGAGGGGAATGTAGCCCTGCTGAGTCCTGGACTTCAACCCACTCCAGACGCGATAGTGAGTGCATGTTGCTTTACACCACATCTGTGATAACTCGTTACAGCAGCAGCAGCTAACCAGTACACCTGCATCACACTCTTGCGTCAGTCTCTTCCCTGCCAAGCTCTTTCCCCGCTCTTTACTTCCACGGCCTTAATTTCCCTTCTCTTCCTAAGTTCTGTAGTCAGCGTCCAGCCCCAGCCACGACAGTCCAAGCTCCCTTCCTGCCTTTACAGACCCACGAGGCCTTGCTGCCTGATAGCCGTCCACACCAGGAGGTCTTGCACCCCATCACCGGCCCTGGCACTCCCCCCCTTACCAGTCATCCCCAGAATTTTTTTTTTATTCCCAATAATACTTTTCTTCTATCTTTATCAAAGACACAGACAAAGTGAAGCAGCAGTATAGTGAACACCCACATACCAGCTATGAAGTTCCGACGGCTGTTAGCATTTGGCCATTTCATCTAATGATAAGCAAATATATTTTTAACCATTCCAAGGAAAGTTGCAATCCTCATGACAACCTCAGAGGTCACCTCCTAAGAACAGGGTTGTTCTTGTCAGGTCACCATACCTGAGAGAATCATCAGGCACTCCCTAATGTCCTGTGATGCCAGGGCACCTACCAGCATCCCTGGGCTTTGCATTTCAGTCCAATCAAGCTTAAGGTATGACATTGGTTTGTTGTCCTAGCAACTTTTCATTATAGCTTTATTTAATGTTTTCAGGGATGAGGTCTTGCTCTGTTGCCCAGGCTTGAGTGCAGTGGTGCAAGCGTAGCTCACTTCAACCTCCGATTCCTGGGTTCAAGCGATCCTCCTGCCTCAGCCTCCTGAGTAGCTAGGACTACAGGTGCACACCACAATGCCTGGCTAATATTTAATTTTTTGTAGAGATGAGGTCTTGCTATATTGGCCAGGCTGGTCTTGAGCTCCTGGCTTCAAGTGATCCGCCTGCCCTGACCTCCCAAAGTACTAGGATTACAGCCTCAGCCACCTCTTTTTAGTTGCACCTTCCACCCTTCTCATACTGGAGAGAAACCCTGTGGATGTACTCAATGTGGCAAATCTTTCTGATGGAGACCCCACCTGGTTGCACATCACAGAAATTATCCCAGAGTGAAAAAATGTATGAATGTGGGAAAATTTTCAGATAGTGCTCACACCTTCTTAGACATTACAGAACTCATACTGGAAAGAGACTCCATGAATGTCACGGATGTGGGCAAGCTTTCAGCAGGAGGACTCAACTAATTAGGCATCAGAAAACTCACTCTGAATAAAAACTATTCCATCGCAATCAATGTGGGAAATATTTCAGTCACATCCTTGATTTGCATAGAAGAAAGCATAATAGGGAGAACACTTTGAATGTAGTTAATACCGGGAAATCTTTCTATCAAAGTCTGGCCTTATTTCACATCGAAGAACTCATACTGGACAGGAGCTTTGTGAGTGCAATCAGTGTGGGAAATGCTTCGGTTACAGTTCTCACTTTGCTGTCTACCAGAGAAATCGTACCGGAGAGAAACTGCGTGAGTGTCTGTAGTGTGGAAAATCAACTATAGCTCTTATCAGGCTTCCGAGATTTCGCACTGGAGATAAACCTCATCAGTGTCCCCAGTGTGGAAAACCCTTCAGCCAGAATTCTTACCTCATTGAACATCAAAGAACTCATACTGGAAAGAAGCCC
>NW_012150730.1:312055-313063 GCF_000956105.1 Propithecus coquereli
GAAAGCAAAGAAGCTACCAAAGACTACCAGGGTCATGTCACAAGGACACAGAAGCCACCTTGAAGGAGGTCCTCTTGGCCAAGGTAGGGTCAATTGGAGGATCAAATTATTCACTGCACTGGATTAAAACATATCAAGTATGTTAAAATCCATGGAAATAAACATTCACTGGCCACCTTTGGAGGATGCTAGCAAATTACCTCGGTTTTCTAAAAGCTAGTAAACAATGAGAAAGAATAAAGTATTTATTTATTTTTAGTAGAGACAGGGTCTTGCTATGTTGCCCACGCTAGTCTTGAACTCCTGTCTCCCACCTCAGCTTCCCAAAGTGCTGGGATTACAGGCATGAGCCACTGCGCCTGGCCAGAATTAAGCATTTATTCTGCCTTTCCCAAACAAACTGAACCTCAGGGTAACAAAAAAACTTGATAAAGTTTTCCCATATGG
This sequence comes from Propithecus coquereli, assembly GCF_000956105.1. Lineage (NCBI taxonomy): Eukaryota > Metazoa > Chordata > Mammalia > Primates > Indriidae > Propithecus > Propithecus coquereli. Next base: position 312,503 of record NW_012150730.1, read on the forward strand.
AAGAATCCCAGCAAATAGATGTAGAAGGAAAGATAGAATTAGAAAATCACCATTTTGGAACTCCTAATGAAACAATGGGCATCAATGACCGCTAAAATCATTTAGTGAAAAATGTTAGAGAACTTCATAATAGGTGGATTGCGCTGTCAACACTTGAAGTCACTCATAAAAATAAACATCACAGAAGTGCACAAGTAGACATTATGTGCCTTCTGATATAAGCAAGAAGAAACACACATGCAACCTATGAAGCATCCTTGTCCAACAAACATACAAACTTGAATCTCATTAACCCTGTAGATCCAACTATCAGTTTACAGGAGAAACAAGGGACAGAGAAAAGACAGCATCAGAATACCATCAGAAAAATCCAGAATGTGGTAAATTCTACAGAAAAAAAATTTACCTGGTTTCAACAAATAAATCTGAATAAAAGGAAAACGCACATGTAGGTGAAATCCATAAATTATGAGACTTAAGCATATATTAACCAAATGCAAGGTGTGAACTTTGCTTGGACCCTAATTTCAATAAATGAAATGTAAAAACATTTGACACAGT
>NW_012150730.1:313113-318106 GCF_000956105.1 Propithecus coquereli
ATATACCCATCCCCTCCTCCCTGCTCCCATCTGCCTGACGTCCCATAAATGTTATTTCTATATGTGCACTTAGGTGTTGATCAGTGAAACCAATTTGCTGGTGAGTACAGGTGGTGCTTGTTTTTCCATTCTTGGGATACTTCACTTAGTAGAATGGGTTCCAGCTCTATCCAGGATAATAACATTTTTTAATGTAACACTATATGGTCGATCTTTGCTTTTATGATACAGTTCTACAAAAGGTGATCAACTTAGGCCATGTTCTTGATAGCATCGAGACCTAAATCTGAGAAAGAACCGTTACAAGGGCAAGAAAATGAATAATATAAACACTGATGTGGAGAAAGGTGGCACATTATAGTTCATCAGGCGTTTTTCTCCACACACTTTGAAATTCTAGGATCTATGGTGTTGACAAATGCCTGATTAAAAGACTTCTCAAAACAGACCGCCTATTTTTTTACAAAATCTTAGTGTAGAAATATTCACATGGAAGAAATCTTCAGTGAAGCTGAGTGTGAATCAGACACTTCCTGGATATTTGGGGCTGTGCAGATACACATCCTATCAAGACAGATGACCCTACATTTTCCATAACTAGCCAGAGGTCTCTTCCCTTTATTTGCCTTCACTGAAATCTAACCCCACGTCCCACACATCTTGCTGTGTTTTCTGTGGAAACCATCCATAGCCTAATGCTGATGTAAGAAGGAAGATGCGCCATGTCTTAGGTGCTCTGCAGCTGCCGCAAAACACCTGGGAACTGAGCCCTCCCCACACTCTTCTCCAAGTTACAGCCTCTCCCAGTTAGGCAGCTGCTGAGACCTGTGAGAGACTCCGTGTGTGTCAGGCCCAGGAAAGCCCTTGAGCAGGGCCCTCTCCAGGATTGGGGGGCACCAGATGGATTGGGAGCATCCAAGCCCAAGGCGAGGGCCAAGGGCTGCAAACCCCAGGAAGCACCTACAGCTGGAGGATGGGGTGGTGTCCTGTGGGACAGTTCCTAGCAACCCCACACGGCTCTATCAGCTTTCTTTTACCCAAAATGGCCAGGAATGGTCGACAGAATGGGCTAAACTAAGAGTTGTAATACTGGAGAAAAATTAAAAAGTAGTAATTCTGTGTTAGGCTTTTCTTTTTTTTTTTTTAAGTGCGATATGGCTGCCATTGTTTTCAGCACTTTATCCGTCTGAGAGAGGGCCAGCGTTTGAGGCTAAAGTTACTCTGTCCTTTCATTACGAGTTTTTCCAAGCAGAAAGATTGAGTAAGAAAACCCAATTTAGAGAGACGCCATAGACCCACGACCTGGAGCGGCTCAGAGGTAGTGAATAACAGCTCCTCAACCTGCAATAAAAAAGGGCCTCCAATGAAACTCCGTAGTAAAACTTTCAAAAATGGGAAAGAAATAGAATGGAAAGAGTAACGAGGTTGGAGAGGCAGAGCCTGAAGAACTCGTGGTGGGAAAAGCACTGGACCGACGTGTAGCAAGTGCGAAAGTGGAGTGTTTCCCGCGGTGGACAGGATTTACAGATGCCAACGATACTTGGCGACCTGAAGAAAATTTAGGTTGTCCAGAGTTAGCTGAAGCATTTCTTAATTCTCAAAAGGATGGTAAATTGCTAGACCTGGGCTCATGTGCTTAAAAAAAAAAAAAAAAAGATGGCATGAAAAGAAAATCTTTATCTGACAGTGAATCTGATGACAGCAAGTCAAAGAAGAAAAGAGGCTGTTGACAAACCAAGAGGCTTTGCCAGAGGTCTCGACCCCGAAAGAACAGTTGGCGCCGCACACAGCAGGGGAGAATTAACGTTTCTGATGAGATGGGGAGATCCAGATGCGGCAGGGTCGGTGCCGTCAAAAGAGGCAAATATGAAGTGTCCTCAAATTCCAATCGCTTCTTATGAAGAGAGACTAACTTGGCATTCTGGTCCAGAAGACGAAGCTCAATCATTGTTTGCATTGCTATACATATATAAAACCTGGGTCTTGGTTTTTGATTTACGAGTATAAAGAAATAACTACATTCTAATAAATCAAGTTTGATACATTTGTTTTTGGGGAAAAAAACATTTAAAATAAATTATTCTTGGGAGGGAGGGTGACAGGCCCGGAGAGAAGCATCCAGGTCTGGAAGGAAAGGGGCGGATGCAGGCAGGGAACGTCGTTCAGGTCCCGGGGTGGGGCTGGCGCTGGGTCGTGGGAGGCGTCTTCCCTCTTCTTCCTCCCCTCCCTAATCCTTGACTGCACTTCCTCAACACGCCACATTCCGGGTCATTCTCTCTTCATGAGATATTTCTGGACGTAGCTGCAGGAAGGGAGCAAATTGGCTTTAGAGGTAAGACAAAGGAGTAAGAAACAAAAGAACAGGTGGTCTGCATCACTGGTAGAATTAAAATGACAGCAAAATAACTTAGAAGGGTTTTGAACAGGAATGAGATGTGACTTAAACCCTTTCTAAATGAGTGTGCCTTCACTCGGTTTGAAGTTTTCATGTAGCCAGTTTTGGGGTGTATCTTAAGATGTGAATTGTTTAGGTTTCAGATTTTTTTGAGCAAAACATGTATATAACAGGCTGGGCGCGGTGGCTCACTCCGGGAACCCCAGCACTCTGGGAGTCCGAGGCAGGAGGATCGTTCGAGCTCAGGAGTTCAAGACCAGCCTGAGCAAGAGCGAGACCCCGTCTCTACTAAAAATAGAAATTGGCTGGACAACTAAAAATACATAGAAAAAATTAGCCGGGCATGGTGGCGCATGCCTGTAGTCCCAGCTACTCGGGAGGCTGAGGAAGGAGGATCGCTTGAGCCCAGGAGTTTGAGGTTGCTGTGAGCTAGGCGTATGCCACGGCACTGTAACCCAGGCAACAAAGTGAGACTCTGTCTCAAAAAAATAAAAAATAACTGTGGATTTTTTAAAGGATGGATTTTTAAAACCTTGTCCCCAGCCACTGTTCCTTCCCATGCCCCTCCCATTTTGTGAGGATTTTTCTTTCTTGGAAAATTTCCCTGTGGCAGGACGATCCCTTGAGCCCAGGAGTTTGAGACCAGCCTGGGCAACACAGCAAGATCCTGTCACTACAAAATATTTCAGAAAAACCCAAAATCTCACAAAATGAGAAGGAAAGGATGGGTGAGCAGTGCCTGCATGGGAGTAGCAGCCCCTGCGATTATGCAAGGGGCTGCCCAACAGGGGAATGTCAGGTGGGTGATGTTTGTGCCTGCAGCTGGGAACACACCCAAACCTGGGGACCCCAGCTGAGTTGAAGCAGAGCTAGTCAGTAGTGTCCCCCATCTGTTCCTGAGGTGGGGTGCTCCAGGCTTCTATGAGCTCCCCTCATCCACGGGAGGCTGAGTGGTTCCTGCCAGTGGCACCAACATCCAGCCTGCACACCCCAACTCTGTGGGCCACATTTGATGGCTCTTCCTGGCAGCAATAAGGAAATTGAGGATCCGGGAGAAGACATGGCCAACATCAAACCAGGAGTTGAGGGAATCTGGAATTTCCAAGTTAGTGTAGTCCAAAGCCAGCGGATAGTGGAAAAGCCCAACCTCTGGAGGAAGATGGCCTCAGTTGAAATCTGGGCCAACTGCTAGCTGTGCCACACCAGACTAGTTATTTTACCTCTCTGTGCCTCAATTTTCCTATTTGTTCTTGGGGAAGTTAATATAATCTCTGTTTTATGGGTTGCTGAGTGGAAGACTGAGTTAATACAGACATGTGCTTAACCGGGCTGGCAGTCAGTAAACCTTTAATCGGTGTTACTATTGTTGTTACTGTTATTACTAGCTCCTCTTCCAACGCTGTGCAGTTTATAATAAACAAGCAAGAAGGGCCAGAAATACTCTGAAAAAGAAGGGCAATGAGGGAGGGCTAGCTCTACTAGAATAGTAAAACATATTACAAAGCCATTATAATTTCAAAATTGTAATATTGGCACATGAATAGACAGATCAAATCAATAGAAAAGAAAATCCAGATATAAACTCAGTTGCATGTGAGTATATGGTAAAAGGTGGACTATTTAGACTATTTAGTTAGTATAACTTCAGAGTCATACAGAAAAAGATAATATGTTATCCATATCTCACACCTTACACCAGGATGGATTCCAAGTGGATCGAAGATTTAAATGTAAAATTTGAAGCTATACAAGTATGTGAGTTCCCCCATTAGTTTAGGATATTTCCTATTCATGAATCAAAACCAGAAGCAATAAAGGAAAACACTGATAAATTTGATGGGGAAAAACCCCCACAACACTATAGCATCGGTAAACATAAAAAGATTTACAGACTGTGAAAAAATGCAATTTGCTATTTATATCACAGGTTAATGTATTCCTAATAAATACAGAACTTCTGAAGCTAAAGATTAACAACCCTATAGAAAAATGGGCAAAATATTTGACAAGTTCACAGAACAAAAAATAGTATGTCTCTTGGACAGGCAAAGTGGCTCATGTGAGGAGCAGTTCCTCTCATACATTATTGATGGGATGCAAGAAGGTACAACCTCAATGGAGAGGAATACAATATATTTTTACCTTTCACTCACCAACCCCACTTCTAGGGACCTATTCCAAATATACGGCAGCAAAAGCTCACAATGGCGTATGCACAAGGGTATTCACTGTAGCACTATCCGTAATAGCAAAAAGCTGGACACAGCTCACATGTCATCAATAGAGAGTGGTGGAAGTAACTGTGGTTCTGCCACACAATGTGCCCTCGGCAGCTGTGAAAGGAACGAGATCTCAACATGATGCTGAGGAGCGATCGCCAGACACACGGTTAAGTGAAAACAACAGGGTGCATCATAGCACCATGGGTGACATGTGACCTTTTTGCTAAGAAAGGGGTGGGGGTGACATACATCAGAATGCATTTGCCTATATATTGTTATTTTTATTTTGAGACAGGGTCTCTGTCACCTGGGCTGGAGTGCAGTGGCATCATCACAGCTCACAGCAACCTCAAACTCCTGGGCTCAAGAGATCCTC
>NW_012150730.1:320021-339233 GCF_000956105.1 Propithecus coquereli
ACAATTTTACAACCATCACCACAATGAATTTTAGAACATTTTCATCAACCCCTAAAAGAAAGCAGAGTTTCTCAAACTTCCATTCACTTGAATTTCCCTCCGATATCCCCCAGCACTAGGCAACACTTTGTGCCTTTGGATTTGCCTACTCTGGGGAAAAAAAAAAAGGATTATCTTTTAGAGATATATTCTTGGATATTTATGGATGGAAATATGTGTCTGGGATTTGCTTCAAAATAATCCAGTGTTGGAGGCTGGGAGCGGGTATGGATAGATTAAAATATAAAGTACTGTCAATGAAGCTGAGAGTGATTGATGCATGCATGAAACGTAGCATTTCATTATACTATTCTCTTTACCCTTGTATGTTTGAAATTTTCTATAATAAAAACAAACAAGGTTGCTGTTTGCTAGCCTGGTAGAAGAAAAACAAAACAAGATCATTGATTATCTCATACTGAAAAGTCTCTGAGGTGAGTTGAAGCAATATTGATTAAGTGGCTCAAGGAGGATTCCATCACTGACTCTGGTTCTTTCCATCTTTCTGCTCTGCCATTCTCAGCATGTTGACTTTGCCTCCTGGTGCTGGCGTGGTTGTGACAGTTCCACATATCACATGCAGAGAACACTGTCCAGAGGCAACAAAAGGGGACACACTGCTGTCTTTTGTCCATTTTTAAGACTGAAGGAAACTTTCCCAGAAACCCCCAGCAGACTTATTTCTCCTTGGCCAGAATGCCCTTGCTAATTCAATCACACAGGAAAAGGCTTGAGACCACTCTGATTAGCTTAGAATCTAAGATCCTCCCTTTGGGAGTTAAATAGATGGTAGACGTCCTGGAAGAATCTACAAATGGCAGGGCCATGTTAGCCATGTATGAAATAATCAAGTAAAAAGGTGATGGCTGTTGGGTAAAGCCATGGATAAGGTCAGCCCCAGGAGGGTCGAGCCAAGGAAGGCTGGTTACAGACATTCGAGCAGGTCCAGAACGCTTCCTGCTGGTCTGGCAGAAGTAACAAGGTTTCCTTGTGGTCTCCCTCCTTGAAGAGCCAGGACGGGACGCAGGCGGTGGGTCTGGCACTCCTAGCCGACAACACAGTGAGGTTTAATATACCAACGATGGCCACACCGTATACAATAACAGAACTCTGACCCACAACCTCTGCAGCAACAGGCCCCAAACAGGCAGAACTTGGTCACTTAACTGCCAGCTTCCCTATTTTTTGTCCACGTCCCACTTAGGAGCAATCGGAGAAAGCCAAATACGCTTCCCGAAGCAATCACACGGCATGAGTCGCTCCTAGCTAGCGTGCTTCCGACTGCCCCTCAACACGCTCCGACCAGGGCGCGCCTGGCCGCCCGTTTGTCTCCGCGAAGCTTTCCCACCCCCTCGCCTGCCTCTGAGTCTCTGCAAACGCAAGGGGAGGAGGCGGACGCCCTCGCGCCTCGGGCTCTGAGTGGGCAGCTCCGGGTGGTTCTCGTCGGGCCGTCCCGTTTCGTCCCCCGCCGCGCTGCAAGTCCCCGCCAGAAGCGGCTGCGCAAGCCCCGTCCAGGCACGACCTCCACATTCTCGGCCTCGGCCGCTGCGTGAGAACTGGAGCCGCCTGGTCCCGGGGGCCAGCGGGACAGGCGCGCCGCGGGGCAGAGCCGCAGGCAGCCAACTTTCCAACCCTCCGCGGTCAAAGGGAAGACCCGCACCTCATCTCAGCCGACCTCCAGCTCCCGCCCACTTCGACGTCGCCGCAGCCGCCGGAGCCCCGGCCGTCGGCGCGCGGCCTCCTGGGAGTTGTGGTTCGTTGCCGAGAGCCAGGCATTTCCGCCGCCCACCGGAAGCACCGCCATTCCCCGGCGCGCGCAGGCGGACCTGGTTTCCGAGGCTGGCGGGGGGTGTTCGCGGTTAGCCGTGCGCACAAGGACGGGGCCGGACCCACCCGAGTGACCCGGGCCGGCCGGGGGAGCGAGCCGGGTCTGCCGGGGTCTCCTGCTGCGTGGCCGGGGCTGATAGGGCCCGGGTCCCCCCGGCTGCTCCTAGGACCGGCCGGGGCTGGTCTGGTGGAAGCCGCTCTCCGCAGAGGCGGTCCTAGGGGTCTGGCGGCGGTACCTTGTCCGCCCCCAGCCGGTGCTGGGGTGTCAGGCCGGCGTACGAGGCCGGCTGTGCACCCGGGCTGGCCTCTCATGTCCCCTTTTACCTCCCTCACTTCATCGTCCGGGCTCATCCCCGGGAGGCGCACCGTGCACCAGGTGGTGGCCGAGAGCCTCCTGGCAGCGGCAACACGCGAGTGAGGCCTGCCGCACCCCACCGCCGTCCCAGCTCCAGGACGTGGACCTTGAACTCAGTTTGAAGGGAAAGTACGTGTTTTCCATGTGAACAGATGATTAAGGCCAATGTAGGCAGAGCGGGCGCAACTGGGGTGTTGGAAGCCCGCACTGGCTGAGTGTTGCTGGTGCGGCTGAGATTGGGACTGCGGAGGTGAGCAGGACGGTGTGTGCGCAGAGAGCAGGGACCGTGTGATCTGGGAATGAAAGACCGGCGTTCCGTCTGTGCTCAGGCCAGACTTGATGGGACCTTACAAGGCAGTGCTACTGAGGAAGGCACAGGGTTGGATTTTAAAGAGCCTAAGAAGATAGAGAAGCATCTGTTTGTGGAAATAACTCAGTGTGAGGAGGGATGCCAAGGGAAAGAGAAAGAGCTGAAGAAGACTTTTTGTTTCTGTTGCCAGCATGGAGCCAGCGTGGAGGTCACAGTGCAAGGGAGACGAGGAACTCCTGGTTAGTCTTTGTGTTGAGTTGAGGAGCTGTGGGTGACATGGCTGGATGTGGAGGAGGGGATGGCAGTGGCAGGAAGCCTAGGAGGCCTGGACTGGACGTGAAGTCCCAGCCCTGCAGCCGGAGGGGTCCTGCCAGACCAGTCCCCTGCCAGGTCCATCATGAGGAAAGGAGGGGGAGTTTTATGTCCAAATACAGTCATTATGACTAAATCTGTTGTGCCCCTTGTGCATGTCAGCACAATGTTAAGCTCTTTAAATGCAATTTATTTAATTCTTCCAGCATCTTCATGAGGCAGGACTGTCTATTCCAGATGTCTACAGATGAGGAAACTGAGGCCTCTGTAGGTGAGGAAACAGGAGGCCTATTCAGGGTCCTGCAGTGGCAGGTGGTGGAACCAGGACCTGGAAAGCAGGCTGCAGAGTGAGTGTTCCCAGCCCTCACCCCTGGATGCCTCCAGACAAAGAAGGACAAGGTCAGAGGGCAGAGATAGACACAGGCAGTGGGAGACTCCCCAGGGTCAGCGAGGAGCGTCAGGACAAGATAGTATCACATAGTTCTTGGGCAGCCTTCTCGGGTGTGGTGTGCGTTTGTGTGTGTGTGTGTGTGTGTGTGTCTGTGTGTGTGCTCAAGGGTGATGGGAGGGAATGGATGGGCAGGGTAAGAGGGGGAGACTGGGAGTGTTGGTCCCTTTGTCAGGGGCTCAGCTGAGAGGAAGTGGCAGAGGGGGTTGGGTACAGGGATGTGGATTGATCTTGACCGGAAGGAAAAATTCTCACCTCAAAAGTTGAGGGGAGGCCAAGCGCCGTGGCTCACGCCTGTAATCCTAGCACTCCAGGAGGCCGAGGCAGGAGGATTGCTTGAGGTCAGGAGTTCGGGACCAGCCTCAGCAAGAGCGAGACCCCGTCTCTACTAAAAATAGAAAGAAGTTAGCTAGACAACTAAAAATATATAGAAAAAATTAGCTGGGCATGGTGGCGCGTGCCTGTAGTTCCAGCTACTCGGGAGGCTGAGGCAGGAGGATTGCTTGAGCCCAGGAGTTTGAGGTTGCTGTGAGCTAGGCTGATGCCACGGCACTCTAGCCCGGGCAACAGAGTGACACTCTGTCTCAAATAAAAAAAAAAAAAGAAGCTTGAATATAATTTTGTCATGTTCAAAAAATAATTCTGTTGGTTGAGAATTCTTGCAAGAAAAAAAGTAATTCTGGTGGTATTTTCTTATTGAATTTACAGATTAAATTTAGGGAGAATTAACTGTTTTCTAAGATAATATTTGGTGTTTAAATCCAAGAGCAAAGGGAATGGCCCTGTCACACCCTGATGGATGGGGGTGTAGCGGTGTAAATGGCAAGAACATTTTGCAGGAACTTGGGCAACATTTACTGAGATTTTAAAATGCAGCCTTCCTTTGACCTTGCAGTTCTACCTCTTAGCATTTTTCTTTAGGAAATAAGTACATAAATGTGCAAAATATATGCAGAGAGATTTGTTATCCACTGTTTGTAATAGCCAAAAAAAAGAAAAAAGAAAAAAAAGGGAAATCCTAAATGTCCATCAGAATAAATTACGGTACATGTGTGGAATGGATTACCAGATAGCTGCAGATGGCTGCTCAATTGATGAATATATGGAGGTGTGTAATGGAGTCCAGCAAACATAATTGAAAAAGACCGCCAGATAGGTGTATGTTGACTCTGTATGTGTGTCTGTGCGTATAGAGATGAAGCACATATTTTATTTTGGCTGGACTCGATGGCTCATGCCTGTAATCCCAGCACTTTGGGAGGCCAAGGCAGGAGGTTCACTTGAAGCTGGTAGTTTTGGAACCAGCTTGGGCAATACAGCAAGACCCTGTCTCTACAAAATTAAAAGAAAAAAAATAGCTGGGCATAGTGGTGCGTGCCTGTAATCCCAGCTACTAGGGAGGTTGAGGCAGGAGGATCGCTTGAGCTCAGGAGTTTGAGGCTACAGTGAGCTGTGATCACACTACTGCACTCCAGCCTGGGTGATAGCAAGACCCTGTCTCACAATTTAAAAAAAGGTGATTCATATGTTTTATATAAAAGAAACACATGCTTTTAGATGCAAGTAACATTTCTGGAAAGATGCAGTAGTTCACAGCGTTGCCTTTTAGAAATGAGACAGAGTATTTGGCCTTTTCATCTTGCACTTTTGTTTTTTATATCATGAATGTGATATTTTTGTAACTTTTAAGAGAGTTAAAATTAAAAACTTTTTAACATTCCTCATGAATAGTATTTACTGAAAACCTTAATTTAAAGGTTTTGGCTGGGTGCAGTGGCTTCTGGCTGTAATCCACAGATTGCTTGACCCTTGCCGTGGAGAGTTTAGGCTACATCCATGTTTTTTTTCCCACTATCACGTGATTAACATCTTTATCCTTAACATTTGGTCCATCTTTTTGGTGATGGGATTTCTAGACTTGAGGTCTTGATGATTCCGGTGGTTTTATGCATTGCCAAGCTGTTTTCCATTTGTACCAGCTTCCCTTCCCAGCAGCTCTCATCACCACGCCCAGCCTGCATTTGGGGTTCTTGCTTCTTTTTGGTAAGGTCAGGCAGCTTTTCAGGTGTTTGTTTATTCTCTTGTGACTTGGGTGTTCAGACCCCTTCACTTTTATCTGTTACCGACTTTTACAGGAAAAATAATGAGATAGAAATGCCTTTCTAGAGCTTTTCTAGCCTCAGCTCACCCATTTCTCAAAACAAATCATAAAGAGATGAAAGAAATGAACGAAAAAGGCATTCGGCAGAAAAGCTTCTGGGCTTCAGAACCATTAGAGAATAAGTTTCTGTTGTTTTAAGCTAACGGTTTTATTAGATTTGTTACAGGTGCCACAGGACACTAATACACTGGGCAAGCAGCTTGCTCGTCCCTGGCAGCGTTTGCCAACAAGTTTTTCAGCAAGCGGGGTTGGGGCACTGTGGCTCCGATTTCCCACTGGGGCCCCATGTCTGGTGCAGCCCAGCCTGGAGAATGGCTCATCTCTGAAGCCACAGGGGCCAGACCCTCATGCCCATCAGCTTCCTGAAGGGCCCCTTCAAGCCACACCCACCATCACTTTGCTTTGCCCCCTGCTCCTCCTCCACGGAGATGTTCCTGCTGCTTTTTGTCCTCCTTGTGTTTCTTCTATGCTTCCTTTTTGTATCTCAAATGTGGTTGGAACAGAGTTCAGAGTTCACCCCGGTGTGTGAACTTACACCAGAAGCCCAGAGCTTCATTTGCGTAGCCTCTGATTGGCTTGGGAGCAGAGTTAGCAAGATGAGAGCTTGCTGGTGGGTGGTGAAGCACGTGGGGATGTCTGGGGGTGGAGCTGGTGGGGTCAGGGAGCTGAAATATGTTCCTTGTGAGTAAACGCCATGTGAGGTCTGCAGCCAGTGTCTAAACCAGCCTTTGTGGGTGATTTTAATCTGGAAGGGGACTTCTGGATCTGGTGGAAGAATCTGGACTTTCACCCAAGGGCACTGGGAAGCTGGCCTTCCAAAGGGTAATGTGATATAACCTTTTTTCTGCACTGGTCCCTGTGGCTTCCTGGGAGAAAGGAAAGAAGGAGTCAGGACCCCTCCAATCTACTGTGGTAACCCCAGCAAGAAACAGTGACTGGGCCAGGCAGGGGGGCCGGGTGTGTGCAGCGGCTCAAGGTGCTTGAAAGGTGGGTCCCAGCTCTTTGTGGTTGACAGAGTGTGATGGGTGTTAATGGATAAAAAGCTAAACTCTGTAAAATAATTTTACAGAGGTTTATTCTGAGCCAAATTTGAGGACCATGACCCGGAGCCACGCCTGAGAGGTCTTGAGCGGTGGACTCACTGAGGTTGGGTCACAGTTTGGTTTTATACATTTCAGGGAGGCAGGGGTTACAGGTAAAGTAATAAATCAATACGTGGGAGTCATACATTGGTTTGGCCCGAAAAGGTGGGCCATCTCGAAGAGGGGGGCAGCTGACAGGTTATAGGTGGGTTTGAAGATTCTTTGACTTGTAATTGGTTAAAGACATGAAGCTTTGTCTAAAGGTTTGGAATGTTTTAACATAGGAGCTGTTTCTCAGAGATAAGTCACCGGCAGAGATTTGCCGTGTAAATTGAGGACCTGCAGGTTTGTCTTGCATACCCTTATGCCTGTTAATGGGTTACAAAGGATGTCACCAAGAAGGGAGGGGGCATGGTGAGGCATATCTGACCTCCCTCCTCCAGGCAGGCAGTTTAGTTTTAGGATATTCCCTTGGCCAAGAGGGGGTCCATTCAGTCAGCCGGTGGGGGGTGAGCCTTACGATTTTGTTTTAGTTCATGTGGGAAGGCCTGCAGCAGCTGTCAGAGAGGACTTCCAGCCCCCGTGGGCAGACCACTTGGGATGCTCCTCTCACCCTGAATACATGTGGGTTTCTGGCCCAGTTCCTCATCCACCTCCCTCTTTGTCAGGATCACTGTGGTGACATCAGACCCACCTGACATCCTCCCTATCTCAACATCCTCTGCCGTGTTTCCTGGGTCCCTTTTGCCCTGTGAGGCAGCATTCTCACATTCACAGGTCCTAGGGATTAGGATGTAAGCCGTTCCCCACCAGCCACAGTCATGGTAAGAAAGACTGCAGAGCTCTGATCAGCGCACAGGAGGAGGGTCAGCCGTGGCGGTCAAAGGAGGGCAGTGTGGAGGAGCAGGCAGACACAGGTTTGTGGTGGTGTGGGGGGCGGCCTTCTGCGTGGGCTCTTTTTCTGGCGCATGGGAGATGTTTCTTCTGAGGGTTTGCTCAGAGGTTATCTCCCAGCTGTAGGTCAAGGGCCACACCTTTCACTGGAGTGTGCAGTATTTGGACAACCCAGGTCAGCCCTCCACTGCACACTCCTGTGACAGGTGTGTGACTCACCTGTGGCCACTCCAGCATCGTAGGTGGAGGGAGCCTCCTTTTGGGGGTAGGGGTCACGTTGAGTAAGTCCGATGTTGAGAGTTAGGTAACTGTGCCCTCACACCAACTCTAAAAGGCTTGCAAGTTAAACATTTTGTCACGGGTTTATGTTGTGCCTTAAACGTTTTTTAGTGGTGTGTTAATGTTCCTCTCTCCACCCTCCCCCACCTCACCCCAACTTGTTATCTGATAGCAATTCTAATCATTCTGCGTCCAGTTTCTTAATGTCTTTATTGGTTCCTTGTCTGTGCTGGCTCTGGCACCGAGGTTGGCGGATACAATCCCTGCATCGTGAAGTCTTTTCTGTTTTAGCATTGACTTTGCTGTTCAGCTACCCGCCCCCTTTTTTTCCTAGTTATTCTTGGAAGACTCGAGTCCTCAGTTTGCCTGAAGAATGTTAGGTGTCTGTTCGGAAGAGGGATCGGGACCTGCCGTGAAGCTCGTGCCTGGCGGGGAGAGTGTCCCTGCAGAATTAAGCTTAGGCAAGTTCTCAGACCCCAGAAGTGTTCGAGAGCAATAGCGTTCTCAGAAAAGATCGCCCGGGAAACGAATAGTCGCTGGGGCGATGTGGTTCCGGCAGCCACAGGTGTTCAGGCCGCTTTGAGGCCCTGGCCCAGTTCAGGCACCGTGGTCTTGGTCAGTAGTTGTCCCCCAACACCCTCTGGGGGGCTCAGCACCTGGATGACGCTGGCAAAAGGGGTTTCCCGAGCCTTCGAAGCGAAAGGCGAGAACTGCCCAAAAACTAAGGCGCGGGAAAGCAAGATTTCCACGACACGTGGCTTGACACTTGATTTTTCGGGGAAAATGGGTTTTCCCGAGGATATGGGGTGAGAAAAATGCCAGCGTTGAAACCTAGAAGGGCAACGAGTGTCTGCCTGCAGGAAGTAACGAGTCAGAGTGTTTGGTGTCTACAGGGGCTCTCCTTCTGTGCTCTCCTAGCCCAAATGGGAGTTGTTTCACTTCTCACGGGGGTCAGAGTTCAAAGTTCTTTCTGAACCGGAAAGCGCTGTGCTGACGAAAGGCACCCTCGGGTGGAGGTGGAGCGAGCGTGGCTGGTAGGAGCAGAGGTGCCGGCGTGAGGTGCACTCCTGGGACATCCAGTCCTCTCGGGTGACCAGTGACCACAGAGAGGCGTGTACACCCAGGCAGGGCTGGGGTCAGAGGTGGGACTCGCAGACTCGCAGCGGGACGGCAGTGTGACTGCAGCGGGAATATCAGATGAGCAGGAGTGTGGCACATTCGGTGATCAGCCTGCCCATCAGGGGGGCAGCATCCCAGAACCCCCAGCCTGGACGACACCCCCAAGCCAGGGAGAGGCGCCCGTGCTGTGCTCCTGGGCACATCATACCCTCCTGGTCCCTACTCCCCCATTGTTTTCTTCCAAAACCAGCTCTGGTTTCATTGTGGTCTTTTAAATTGTACGGTTGTTTACACAGCCAGCTTCCACCTCCCCTTACTAAGTCTCTTGAAAGGACCGGAAAGGTGGGCCCCTCCTTTGGGCGACTGGAGTGGCCGGGGGTCTGTGGGCCTGCTGCTGAGACACACCGTGGGCACTAACCCTGCACCCAGGGCACCCCGGGTCCACACCCAAGCGTGAGGCCTGTTCTTGCACCCGGGGCCCCCTTGGCCCCCTCGGAGGACCTCAAGCCGCAGCGGAGAGGCAGGGCTGGTACCTCCCCTGGACCCAGGTGGGGTGGTCCCAGGGCGTGGGTACTGAGGTGGGGCTGAATCCCTGCTTGTTCCTCCACCCAGCCCAGCCTGCTGAGGACCTCTGCCCTCGTCACAGCAGCCTCTCAGGTCTCAGGAGGAAATGGAAGCACATTCCTGGCCAGTCCCACCCCAGGTGAGTGGGGGCCTTCGCTCTCCGTGCGTCGGCGTCCTCAGACATAAAATGGGTCCCGGAATAGCACCCGTCTCCCCTGGCCGTCACACGTGAAAACTCCGGGATGCCGGCTGGTGCTTCCTGGTGACACCGCTGGCCCTGCAGTGAAGCACCTTACTTGTGTCCTGCACGGACAAGCCAGGAGCTCCTTGGACCAGACCCTGCACGAGTTGTCTGCACCTCGTTGGCAGGGCCAGGTCTCTGCTTTAGATATTTTGCTTGTGGTGGTTGCTCCCCAGGCCCCTGAGGGCAGGTGGAGCTGACCTGCGTCCCCAGGCAGCCACACTGAGCCCTCAAGCCTCACTGAGACCACTGACGGTGTCCCCTTAAAACACCATAGTCGCTTGAAGGGTCTCCCGTAGTCGGTTCGGGCTGAAGCACAGGGCCCTGACCTCACGCGTGTCACAGCAGCACGCTCATTGCCTGGGTGCCAGGGGGCCGGTGCTCCTCATGTCCTGTGAGACTCCCCCATGCCGGGGGTCTCTTCATAGCCACGTCATGGCAGCACATGCCGGAGAAGTTCAAGGATGCATCCAGGTGTCTAGCCAGTAAGTTGTGAAGCGGAGACACCAACTCAGGCCGATAGCCCCTTGCCTGGTGGCCTTCCAAGTGGGGTCAGCAAGTGTATTCTTCTCCGTAGAGGGCCAGATGGGAACCACAATCGTGGATCGCTTCATGGTGGGGATATGTTCTGAGAGATGCACCATTAGGCAATTTTGTTGTTATGTGACCATCGCAGCATGTACTTACGCCTGGGCGGCACTGCCTCTCCTCTCCCTCCTGGGCTACAAGCCCGTGCAGCATGTTACTGTAGGGAGTACTGGGGGCAGCTGTAACACAGTGGTAAAGTATGTGTGTATCCAAACATAGGAAAGGTATGGTAAATACAGCGTAAAAGATGAACCTGAATAGGACCCTGACCATGAATGGAGCTTGAGGAGGGAAAGCAGTTGCTCTGGGTCAGGGTGAGTGAATAGAAAGGCCTAGGATGTTACCGTCCACTACTGTAGACCTTATAAACAGTACATTTAACTACATAAAACATATATAAAACATTTTTAACAATAAATTAACCTTAACTTACTGTATCTTTTTTACTTTATAAACTTTTTAATTTTTAAGCTTTTTGACTCCTTTGTAATAACACTTAGCTTAAAACACAAACATATCGTGCAGCTATACAAAAATATTTTCTTTATATCCTTACTCCATAAGCTTTTTCTATTAAAAAAAATCTTTTTTTAACATTAAAAAAATTCTGCTACCAATAAGACACAAACACACACATTATTAGCTCCTTCCACCTCCATGTCTTACCCCCCTAGAAAGTCTTCAGCAGCGCGTGAAGTTGTTGTCTCTTAAGATAACAGTGCTTCTGCAATACTTCCTCAGGCCTGCCTGAGGCTGTTTTACAGTTAACTTTTTTTTTTTTTTAATGCAGAAGGTATACACTGTAAAAAAATGACAAAAAATATAGTAAACACACAAACCAGTGTGGTCGTTTATTATCGTTATCAAGCGTTACATACTGCACGTGATGGTGTGCGCTGTATCTATCTGGCTGACAGTGCGGTAGGTCCTCCTCCTCTTCCCCTCCGTCTCCCACTTTCCCCTCCCTTTAAAAATGTAAAATCTGTGCTTAGCTGTATTAGTTATCTCATAGTGTTGTAACAAAATGCCACAGACCGGGTGGCTTTAACAACAACAATTTATTCTTGCACAGTCTTGGAGGGTGGAAGACCAAGATAGGGGCCAGCACGGTCAGTGTCAAGGGAGGGCCCTCTTCCTGGCTTGCGGACGGTGATTGTCTTGCTGTGCCCTTGCGTGGGGTGGGACGGAGTGGGGGTGACAAGAGCGCCCTCTGGTGTCTCCTCTTATCTCTTGTAATGATACCAATCTCATTAGATTATTAGGGCCTCTTCCTCAAGACCTCATTTAACCTTAATGACCTCCTTAAATGCCCCGTCTCCAAATAGTTGCGTTGGGAGTCACGGGCTTCAACATACGAATTTGGGAGGGCACAATTCAGTCCATGGCGTTAGCCTTCTGAAAGCACCACAAGCCAGATCTGTCCTGTGGGCTGTCCTTTGCCCGTCCCTGATGTAGAATGAATCTGTGATTTCGTAGCGAGGCTGGGAGTGGGGGGTCTCCTAGTGGGGTTCCCGTGGTCTGCAGTCCAGCAGTCAGGATCTCTAGTGTGGCTGGCAAAGTAAAACATGCACACTGTGAACGTGTCTGTCTGGGCTGCCGTGATGAGAATCACTGGGCAACTTGCAAACAACAGAAGTTCCTGCTCGTGTTCTGGGGGCTGGAAGTCCAAGACTGAGATGCCAGCACGTTGAGGTGCCACATGTGGGAGGCCTGCTTGTGCACAGATGACGCCTTCTCTGTGTCTTCACGTGGTGGGAGGGGCAAGCAGGTTCCCTCAAGCCCCTTTCGAAGGCGTTGCCCCGTAAAGATCGCACCTGCCGCTGTCACACTGGATGTCAGTTTCCAACATGGGAATGTGGGGCGGCCCCGACATTTAGACCACAGCAGGGGCCTGCACGTGGGCCCGGATCTGTGTTTCAGGCATCTGTGTGCCTCGAGGACGTGGCTGTGACCTTCACGCAGGAGGAGTGGAGGCAGCTGGACCTGGCCCAGAGGATGCTGTACTGTGATGTGACTCTGGAGACCTGTGGCCATCTGGTCTCCCTGGGTAAGGTGGGCTCTTCTGTGGCAGGAATTTTCTGCCTCTGGGACTCAAAGCTGTAGCAATTCTGAAGGTGTTCCTAGGGGCCTGGAACACTCTGGAAGCAGGTCCTAGGCATTTCCACTTGCTCTGTCCTGGGACAGGTCTGTGACTTGTCGTCCTGCCACTGGGGAGTTTCCTAGGCATGGCCTTGGGGGCTGCGGGTGGGCTCAGGACCATGCTGTTTCATTTCCAAGCCTGTATCTCTCTCCCGACCAGGACTTCTGCTTTCCAAGCCGGAAGTGATCTCCCAGCTGGAACGAGATGACCTGTGCAGGGTGGGGCAGCCGCCTCCCCGAGGTGAGAGCAGGCTTTGTGAGAAGCAGCTCAGCGGCTAATGACAGGCCAAGAACTCTCCGTGGGGCCAGGGGTCCAAGGAGGGAGCCTTTTGGGGAGCTTCCCTGGGTGTTCCCTGACGCCTGTGGCCAAGCTGAGGCAGCCACGTTCCCATCCGGGTCCACCTGGCCTGAACGGAATCACATTGTTATCATCAGACATTTTTCAGGCATGAGTTTGCACCTAGTCCTGTCTCCCCTTTGGCTGTTACCGCTCAGCTGGCTTGTCTGTTTTTCTGGTTTGGGGGTCTTCAGGCTCCCCCATCCTGTCCTCCACCCAAGCCAGCAGCTCCTGGCACTTCCCTTTCAGGCCCAGCCCTTGCCCTGTGGTTGAGCATCACCCCTCCTCTGGGAGAACGTGCACATCCAGGAAGTGGCAACAGCCCCTCCCTCCCAGAAGAACCCTTTCCTGGGCCCATCTTCCCACCTCTTCCCATCCCGTGGAGCCTCCTGCCTCCTAGGGTGCCGTCCTAACTTGGGTGTTTTATTTTCTCAAAGCTTTATCAAGCTATATAGTTCACATACCATGTAGGTCACCATTTAGAGGATGTAATTCATGGCCTCTACTGTATTCCCAGAGTTGTGGAACCCTCCCCCAGTCAATTCTGGAACATATTCCTCATCCCAGCTAATTAGGCTTCTTTTCTTAATTGTTTTGTTTTTAATTAGCATACCACTTAGCAAAGTGCATCATTTGTATCCTTCACCCTCTCTTGTTTTCCCCAGGCTGGAGACATTGAATTTATCTGAGTTTATCTTGAGTTTTCCTTCCCTTTCTTACCTTGTGACAGTTGCCTGCTACGTCTTATTTCTTCCTCTGAAAATGCACCCACAGGTGCTCGCCCTCTCCCTCCTCCCTGTGCCACGGCCTGCACACCCTGCCTCAGGCAACGTCATTCTGAAGTGTTCGCTGTCAGTGTCTCGTCTTGGCTGGCCTGCATGGACACTCCAGCTTCCTCATTTCACACTCCTGATGGAGATGCTGCTGCAGGGCATTTAATGTCCTTCATCTGGTTTTCAACAGCCAGGCGCAACGTGGGCACATCTCAGCCGCTCAAAGACTTCTTCCCTGCTTCTCGTCCTCAGATACCCCTTCACTGGGCCATTGTTTCATCTGAAAATGTCCTCCCTGCCCCAGGATTCTGAGGTGGTTCCCAGAGGAACCACAGAGATTTGAGGATGAGAACAGTGTCTGGTGTGAGAGGTGCTCGGTGTCTGCGAGAACCTTGTCCAAGAGGGAAAAGGTCTTTGACATGAAGGAATCATCCTCCCAGAATTCAAGGGGTGGCGGGAGAGTGTGGTTAATGCTTTGCCAAATGGGCGGTCCTTGCTGTTTGCAGATTCGTGAAGCATGGGGACTTGAGCACAAGCCTTGATAGCATTAGCCGTGGGTGGCTGCATGGCCAGAGTGGTCAGAGTGACAAATAGAGGAGGAACCTTGGAGGACCCAGACGAGGATCCTGAGCTGGGAGCCTCTTAACACTTGTTTTTAGAGGCCCAGTGTCTTCACCAGAGGGAGGAATCTCCATTAGGACAATAACAAGGGTGGCGAGGTCAACAGTGTTTTGTGCTTACAGTGGCAAACACCGTGCGAGGCTTGAGCACTAACTCACTGATCGCAGAGTAAACCTTGAAAGCTGAGTGTTTCCATTCCTGGCTTACAGCCCAGGAAAATGAGGCTTCAGACAGGCTAAAGACCTGTCTGAGGTGTCAGGTGGGGAAGGCCCGCTGCAGCCAGTCAGCTGACCTTGCTGCTTCAGGGGCAAATGCTCTTCTGCGGAGTCTGTGGGATCAGTTCTGGAGTGGTTGCAGAGTTTTTTTTTTTTCTGTGAGCAGCCTGAAGAAATGGGAGAATTGGTGCATTAAGAATATTATGTCATCTTGTTTTTATAAAAAGAATATTACATCAGTTTTGATGTTTGAGATGTTGTATGAGATCCAGAACTAGAACGTAGAGTTAGATTCTAGGACAAAGCACTAGTTAAGATGCTCTCTTAGTTTCCTGTGGCTGCTGTAACAAATTACGACTAATCTGGTGTCTTAAAACAATGCAGATTTATCCTTTTAAAGTTCTAGAGGTCAGAAGTCTGAAATCAGTATCACTGGGTTGAAGTCAAGGTGTCAGCAGAGCTCTGCTCCCTCTGGAGGCTCCAAATGGGAAATCTGTTCCTTACTTTCCATCTCCTGTGGAATGTCCCATTCCTTGTGGGCCACATTTCCAATCTTCAAGTCTCTCTCTGTTCTGACTTCTCCTCACCTTCTCTGTGCGTATCAAACTCCCTCTGCCCCCATCGTAGGTACTGTTGTGGTTGCCTTTAGGGCCCACCTGGATAATCCAGGATAATTTCCCCATCTCAGGATCCTGCACTTAGTTATTACATCTGCAAGGTCCCTTTTTCCAAAGAGGTCACATTCATAGGGACCAAGGGATTAGGACATACATATTTTCTTGCTGTGGTGAACAGTCTTACACCTGGCAGACACAGTTCTTTCTGTGGATTTCCCCTTTCTATTTATTGCCTTGCTTGTGTTTTGCACTTCACCACTGATATACTGTTTGCTGATCCATCCCTTCTCAGTGGTCGCCCTCATCCCGCCCTCCTCCTCTGATGCTTCTGTGGTAACACAGGCATTGTGGATTTCTTTCAGACTGCAAGGCTACACTTGAAAAGAAAAGGTCAGCTTCTGAGAAAGGTAACACTAGGGAAAAACCATCCCACCACATGGAAATGAATCACTGCATTCAGGGTGAGCAGCCCTGGCCAGAGCCTTTAGGAAACGTGCAGGACCAGAGGGACCGTCTAGAGGAAGCCCAGGAGGAATCTGTGAGGCAGATGCCTCTCACCTCAGAAGGACTGTTTGCTGAAGGGGAACATCATGAGCATGAACTTAGGGGAGGTCATCATCTACGTTTAAGCCTTGTACCTCCAACATTACCTACAAATGAACATTTCCAGAAACTCAATGCACAGGTGAAGAAGTTGAAACAAAATTCAGTTTTCATTACTCATGAGAAAGCCTGGGCAGGTCTGAAGCCCTGTGAAAACTGTCATTGTGCTGGAGCCTTCTGTCAGAGTATGTACTTGAGTAAGCTCGAAAACACTGAGACACCAAATAAAACTCCATGTGGATATATTGTCAGTAGTGACTCCCTCAACTTTGGTACCTCCCTTTGTTTTCATGGTAGAATTTTTTCAGCCGACAATAGCAGTGATTGTAAGGACCATGGAAACCTTTTCTGTCACAGCATGTCTCTGAAAGAACACCAGCAGGTAGATTTTGGAGGAAGTCAGTACGAGTGTAACAAATGTGGGGAAACCTGTTGTGAGAGTTTGTGCCTAGCACAAATGGAAAGAAGTGAGCCTGGTGAGGCCCCCTTCAGATGTAAGGGGAGCTGTGATTCCTTCCCCATGGCCTCATCTTTTAACGACCGTAACATCATTCAGACTGGGAAGAAGCCATATGTGTGTAATCAGTGTGGAAAATCTTTCAGCTGTTGTTCTAAGCTTCTTGTACACCAGAGAACACACACAGGAGAAAAGCCCTATGAATGTACTCAGTGTGGGAAATCTTTCAGTCAGAGCTATGACCTTGTTGTACATGAGAGGACACATACTGGAGAGAAGCCCTACAACTGCAACCAGTGTGGGAAATCCTTCACCCAGAGTTCCAAACTTATTAGGCATCAGCGAACTCACACTGGAGAAAAACCATATAAATGTCTTGAATGTGGAACATCCTTCAGGTGGAACTCTAACCTCATCGTGCATCAGAGAATCCATACTGGAGAGAAACCTTATGAGTGCCCTCACTGTGGAAAATCCTTCAGCCAAAGCTCTGACTTCATAGCACATAAAAGGACTCACAGTGGAGAGAAGCCTTATGAATGTAACCAGTGTGGAAAATCCTTCATTCGAAGCACTCAACTCATTAGGCATCTGCGAATTCACACTGGAGAGAAGCCGTACAAATGCAGTCAGTGTGATAGAGCCTTCACGGGGAGCTCGCACCTTATTGAGCACCAGAGAACTCATACTGGAGAGAAACCCTTTGAGTGTCATCAGTGTGGGAAAGCCTTCACAGGGAGCTCACACCTTCTTTCCCATCAGAGAATTCATTCTGGGGAGAAACCATATGAGTGTAATGATTGTGGGAAATCTTTCCGTCAGCGATCTCAGCTGGTCGTGCATCAGCGGATACATACTGGAGAGAAACCTTATGAATGCAGTCACTGTGGCAAAGCTTTCAGCCAGAGGTCTCCCCTCATTGTGCATCAGCGAACGCACGTTGGAGAGAAGCCCTACCAGTGTAGCATGTGTGTTAAGGCCTTCAGTCAGCGATCGCGACTCGTTGAACATCAGAGAACGCATACTGGAGAAAAGCCCTATGGATGTATTGATTGTGGGAAAGCCTTCAGTGATCGGTCCACCCTTACTAAACATGAGAGAACGCACACAGGAGAGAAACCCTATGAATGCAACCACTGCGAGAAGGCCTTTAGCCAGCGGTGTCAACTTACTAGGCATCAGCGAACTCATACTGGAGAGAAACCCTATGAATGTAATGAATGTGGGAAAGCTTTCAGTTACAATACATCCCTTATTCAACATGAGAAAGCTCATGGGCAGGAAACCCTATGAATAATCAAGATGGGGATGTTCCCTGCCAAGCCCTTGTTACTAGAAATTAGGTGACCAAAGTGGGACTCTCAGAGTAGTGTCCAAATGACCATGTATGTCGGAATTGCCTGGCATGTGTACTGAAACTGCATATCACTAAGCTTATCCCCAGCTTACCAAATCAGAATTTCTAGTGATAAAACCCGGGTATCTGCAGTTTCTGAAAGCAGCCCGTGTGATTTGTTTATACACCAAAATGTGTCTGCTGTTGTCTTTAGGTGAGAAGCTATGAATATGACCACTGATGAAAAGCTTTCAGAGGTGTTGGCAGGAGTTAGGAAACTCAGGGTGGAGCTGTACCCTCCAGAAGATATATTTAGTGCAAACAACAACCCAAACCGTGATCAGACGCTGTCCCCAATTAACACATTTCTGGAAATGATGGTGGGCTGGAAAATATTTTTGCTGCAGAGCCCTGAAAACTCTAAACTACTACAGGAGGAAGTTGGAGTTTAGTGATGAAATATGAAATCAGCCACCTTTGCTGTAAACCAGCAGTAAAGAACAAAAATTGAAGGAGGCCTGGGTCTGGGAACTATTCCACAGCGATTTTATTATTAGAATTAAAAGTAGACTGAGTATTTCAGAGACTCCATTGTGCTCTAAATTAACTTTGTGGTTCAGTTAGGTAGATTCTAACCAGAACTTGTGGCATATTAATATGGAAAATACTTACCAGGTGAAATGAGAACAGGACCCAAAGTGGTGTGTACACAGAATGTTACAACCGCATAAAGACATGCACATGTGTGGTTGGCTCAGTAGGTCCACTCAGCAGCATGTTCACTGAAAGAAAGAAGTAAATCAACAGCAGTGAGGAGAGTGGGGGAGGCCATCGCTGCAAATTTAAGCAAGATGGGAGCAGATTGAAGGGGTGCAGCCTGGAGATGCAGAAGGCTCATGCCAGAAACAGGTGAGGAGGGGCAGCGGTGGAGGTGTGGCCCCCAGCAGAGCTGTAGACTGACAGCCAGGTGGGAAAGCAGGGTTCTTCGTGAAATGTGGACTCTTCCCCATTTTTTTCTTGCCTGGCAGTAATTATCTGGCTGTGGGTAAGCAAAAAATAAAGTAGGGAAGGAGTTATGCGGTAAAAAAAATTAGTCCAAGGGACTAGAGAATCTGGTGTGCTTTGCTCTAGAGCAAGGGCTGCCTTATTCTGGCATTTTAGGACTTTTATCCTAATAGCTGGTTCTTGCCCTTGTCACCCCAAAGCAAAGCATGCTGTTTAGCCAGTTGCACCCATCTGTTGTTGTCCCATCGCTTTGTGGTGGCCTCTTCGATATCTGGGAGGCAACAACAAAGCCTCCAACATGAAAGAAAGAATCTAAGCTAAAACAGAAAAACCAACCCCCAAAGAAAATGGTAAGAACCAAATATTTAAAATGTTCTGTTATCTAAGAGTGAATGAAGAAAAGACTACAAATGAAAAATGACACAAAGGTCCTATGGGGGGAACAAAACAAAACTATGAGAATAAGAACACACTCTTTGAAATTAAAAGTAAAATTCTTGAATGACTAAATAAGAAAATTAAAAAGGTAAACTTCCCCAGGGCCGAAAGGAAATCTCCCAATTATCCCTGTTACTATCCAGGATTGGCAAGATCCACGTGGCACGAAAAATTGAGAACACCACAATTAAAAAGAGATCGCGGAAGCTTCTGGAGAGAAAATAGTTTTAAAACTAAGAAAGAAATGTGGATTTAATTTTTTTTTAAGAAAAGGAATGTTTCTTCTCCAGAATTAAAAAAGGGGAAGGTAATCGGAGAATTCAAGGTAAATCGTCCAGAAACTGCACAAATTGTACAAAACGGTTACAGTCCAAGTGTGAAGCAAACGAGAAGGGAATATCCTCTTTACCCTAATGCCGGTAATTCCTCCTGCAAAAGGCAACAGGCTTGTG
>NW_012150730.1:339993-341999 GCF_000956105.1 Propithecus coquereli
AGGTAGTCTCAAGAACTGGGACAGAGATGGTTAAGAGCGGCTGAGTGGTTGGCTGACTCAGGCAGGCGGGGCAGGAGGTGAGCGCTTTCCACTTAAACCTGTGGCGTTTCACCCCCTGGTGGCACACTTCTTATTTGGGTAACTAATAAATTATGCCAGACCTGTACCTACAGGTGAGAGAAGCATTGGTACATGAGGACATCAGCATTTAATTTTTTCCTACTCTCCTTTTGATTCAGTGTCACTGTAATAGTAGTTTGACAATTAAAATCAAGCAAGAATTAAAGAAAAGATATCAGACTCTTCTGTTTGGCCAGTTAGAGATGATTCCAGCAGGGCAGGAAGGCTCCTTGGCTTCTTAGAATCCCCTGGAGTTAACAGGAGTGGTTTAGTACTTTAAGATTTGATTTTCCTGTGTCTTACCAAGAGGAAGTCAGTGGGTGGGATTGCAGACCCAGGGAGTCACTGGTATCCTGGGACAACCAGACGGAATCCCTTCTGAAAGGGCAAAGCAAGTATGTGAATTTGCATAATTGTGAAGTACTGAATACTTCCCCAAGGTCACTCTGGCAGTTGCCTGGTACCTTTTCACAAATCCCTTTGAAGTAATGTCGTCCTCACTATTCATAGAAGACCCTGAGTTGAGATGGGAAATGCCTAGGGTGGCCTGGACAGAACAGGTGGGGGAACTCAGCTTCCTGGTTACATGGTCCCCCTGCTGGGACCACCATCTTTGTGTGACTTTCAGAAGATGGCCAGAGTCTGGGAGGAAGGACATGCATAATGGATCCAACAGAGCCGTCAAAACATCCAGCAATTCTCGTTGACCAAGCAAGCGTCTGGTCTTAGAGAACTTTCTATTCAAGAAGTCTTGAACGTAGCCTAGCACAGGGCTCAATGTGCCAAATGTATGCAGTGCCACTGTGTCCTCAAGGTCCTCCTTTCCAAAATAAGGACTCTGCATGAGGGTGAGGGAGGTGGTTGGTGGTTATGTACCTCCTGGAGATGTGCCCAGTAGGAATCACAGGATAAGGGGTGTGTGTCCAAGAAATGGAAGGACAGCAGCCTGTGTATGCAGCGAGTGCAGCTGGCAATGCTCTGGTGGGTATTCTAACCTTTGGTAAACTGGAACCCAGTTACAGACAGGTATTCTGTTACAGACGGAAAGGTTTTCTACCCTTTTGTAAACCTGAGGCTGTTACGGACCTGAGGGGTGGACTCATTTGAAGTAGCAGCTTCCAGCCAAAATGACACTCATATTTACAAGCCAGTAGCTCCAAATTGGAAGGTGCATAAGACCCACCTAAAAGGAGGGATTAGAATCGCAAGTTACTGAGCACGTCTTCACAGAGTCCGCCTGGTCAGGCTGAGCTGGTACGCAGATATTTGCACAATTTGAGGACACTTTCCATGTTTGTTTAAAACATTTTTTAAAGAATAATCTCAATTGCATATCTATATATCTGTTTCCATTTTGTTGGTTCCACTTAAAACTTAAGTGTGTGGCTTGTTAAAGACCCTAAATGGATATCACGCCTGTTAACATGTGACCCAGGGACTCCTTTTAACAGGAAACGGAAATCTATTCTCCCTTCGCTCTTGTGGGAATACAGGTATTAAAATAATCCTAAACATATTTTTGATACAACTAACAGTGGAACTGTTGGGGGCCCACAAAACCACCCCCACATCTGGAGATGTTCTCGACAAACTCATGGGCCTAAACACAGTTGTACTCATGGCTAACATTTGTTGGAGCATCACAATGGCAAAGACAGGTGGAGTGTGGAGGAACCTGAGGGGTCACACCAAGCACACCCCCTCCTCCCACAACAAATATGCAGCAACGCAACGTGTGTGAGGTTTCTGCCTAGGGAAGTCCATTAGAGGAGTGCCCAGGGGTTTTGAGTTAGGGTGATGATA
Organism: Propithecus coquereli; assembly: GCF_000956105.1. Lineage (NCBI taxonomy): Eukaryota > Metazoa > Chordata > Mammalia > Primates > Indriidae > Propithecus > Propithecus coquereli. The sequence goes on from NW_012150730.1 coordinate 341,917, forward strand.
CTAACATAAAAAATGGACTCACGGCCGGGCGCGGTGGCTCACGCCTGTAATCCTAGCACTCTGGGAGGCCGAGGCGGGCGGAT
>NW_012150730.1:342352-346960 GCF_000956105.1 Propithecus coquereli
TTAGAGCAGGGGTTCCAGGGAAATAGCTGTCCTCCAGGGCATCCCACAAGGGCTCTTCACAATTTTCATGCCATGCACTATTTTGCCAGTCCAATGAAGCCTAGGGACCGTTTCTCAGAATTGTTTTTGTAAATGCATAACATAAGATGCACAAGATTACAAAAACCAATTATATTAAGTGCAGTTATCAAAATACTTAAACCATTATAGTAATATTCAAGCTTCCTTATTAATGCATTAAATGACATGATTTAGTGGTGATCCTAATAACTACCATAAATAACTGTGTAGTCAGGAGTGAAATGGTATTTCAAGATATCTGCAATACTGTCCTGTGATATGAAAACGTGACTTCTGTTGGTGACAGAATCACTGTAGCTTACGGCGAGCATTCAAAATGAAATGGAGAAGACAGTTCTTGTGTTCATCCATAAAAACTGTCCCTTCCATTAGGAAACTCACTTGCACCAACTCCCACCCAGTAGACCCACTCTGAGGCCACAGGAATGACCATGTGACCCAGGCTGGGCCAATCAGAGTGCTCCTTAACTATAGCCACTGGCCCACAGCTTGGCATGTAACCAGGGCTGAGCCTATCCGAGTTCCCTGGTCCTCTCAGTCATTCTCATTGGCCCAGTGTTAGGCACATGGCAGGCTGAGCCCATGTGGGTTCCTGATGCCCTCTAACCCGGAACTGCTTAAGAAACAGAGGACGAAGTGGATGCTCAAAGGTCCTACAAGCTTGTATTCATAATAATACAAGAGTGAGCCTGAAATAGCAAATTCTTACTGAAGGTTTGTGTTTAAAGAGAAATCGCCTTCACAAGCATTCCTAGAGCCTCATTATCCTCTGGATCATCCATACTTAAAACCCAAAAAAGTACATTTCGCATTACTAGCACAACCAAATTACAAATTACTAATTGTGGATATTTTAGAATATCTTCCAAAACACCTGTTTGGTCAAAGAGGAATTTTCCAGGTATATCCCCTGTTTGGGGATATACCTGCTTCCTTAAAGTTTCGGTTTGATTATGTGGCATTTAGCACGAGTGACTCCATTTTCGTTTGGTCAGGACTGTTGGGGCCCAGTGCAGGAGCCCAGTCCAAAACAATGGCCTCCCATAGTTGTTAACATCTAACACCTGCTCATCCTGCTGGTACTGCTGACCCTGTTGGGCTGGGCCTGGGTGCAGGGGCTACAGGGCCTGAGGGTGGGGAACAAGAGACAGAAAAAGGCAGAGAGGGATAGCAGAGAGTGTGGTTCCTTGGAAGCCAGCTGCTCCATCCCCACTGGTGACATCGCTGTCCTCAGACCTTCAGTGTGGTGCAAACAGTGCTGTTGTGGTTTATTTCCTGCCCCTCCCTGCTACACCATCAGCCCCGTGGGGTCAGGCAGATACGCTGCTGTCTTCCCTGCAACACTCCTGGTTTTTAATCAAAACAAAATCTGTTGTGGTTTGAATGCATCTTCGTGAACCTCAGCTTTTTCGTTTTTCTTTTCTAATACTTTTTAAAGGACTCTAACAGACCCACAAAAAATGACGTCACAAAGTGAACACCCCACATGGAGAAACAACGTGACCAGCTCTTAAAGCCTCGTGCCCCGCTCCAGTCACTAGCCACCCCCTCTCTCCTCTCTTCTATTAACAAAATGCTTAAATGTTAAAGTAATTTTGATGCGTGTAAGTTTTGAGTAAAACGGGAGTATGCAGAGGAAAGCGGGAAAAACCCCAGGCCTGCAGCGCATTTCCAGCTAGGCCAAATAGGCCCCAGGACTTCAGGCCAGGACATCTCGTACCGGTCGCCATCCGACCTCGGCGGCTCCACCCGCGCCCCTCAACGGCCGCCCGCGCCCCAGCGCCCCCCCAGCGCCAAGACGGGTATCACGGCCCAGAGTGCCCGCTGGCCCCACCCGCTAAGAGCTCCCATTGGCCGGCGGCCAGAACGCTCCCGTTGGCCAAAAGCCCCGCGGACGGAGGCCCCCATTGGTCAGGCGCTGCGGCTCGCCGCACGGCCTTCTGGGCGTTGTAGTCGTGGCGTCTGCAGCGCGGCCGCCATTGTTCGGCGGGCGTCGAGTCGGGTGGTCTCATCGGCTTAGGGCGGCCTTCTGATTTGGTAGTCGCCTCGGGCGTCTGTCCTCGACCCATCGGTCCAGGATGGACACTGAGGAAGAAGCGGCAGCAGCGGTGATGGCCGCGGGGCCGCCGGCGGCCCGGCTTCAGGTAACAACAATAACGATGGCAGCGGGCTCCGGGCCAAGCGTCTCCCGGGGAGTCCGACCCTTTAACCTCGCCACGCGCGGTGAGGACGGCACGGCCATTATACCCTTTCCGCACGGGGAAACTGAGGCGCTGGCTCGGCCAGCGTAGAGCACAGGCAGTATTCGAACCGGGTCCGCTTGGTCCCCGGGTGCGCATGCGCCGGGGCGGTCCCGGCTTCCCTGCGCTCGGATGGGGCTGGGGTGTTCCCGGCTCCTGCGGTCAGCCGTGCGGCCCCCGACACCTTCCCCCAGCCGGGAGGGGGTGCTCCCCGTGATGACGGGGAACCGTCGCTAGCGTCGGCCGGGCGCCAAGATGGCGAGCATCGTCAAACAGGGATGCTTTAGTGCGCGCAGTCCGCATCCGCCCTCCCGGACTCCCGCGCGTGGAGCCCCTGCCGTGGGGGTGGGGCCCAGCCTCTTGCGGGTCACACACCGAGTCAGTGTGGGGACGACTGCCGGGGTCGTCCCCCGAGGGGCTGTGGAAGCACCGCACTGCAGGGCGGCCAGTGTTCGCCAGGCCATCTGGCCATCAGAGCGCCGACCTTTCCAGACAAAGTGGCTGCTGCCTGTGTTCATGAAATGCTGCCTCCGCATGGCAGAAACCAAAAACAATTCATACTTCCTTAAGCTCTGCAACTTTGAAATTACGCACATTCTGTGTATTTGTGTTTGGTTTGTTTGCGGGGATTTGCATTCTTTCAGATTTGGTACACAAAGTGAGATTAGTGATCATCGTACGTGGCAGGTTTTTCAGATGCGTGTCATTCCACATTTGCGTGAAATGCTACTTTAGTTTGTTCTTGCGGTGGATTGGGGAGCAGAGAATGAGCAGTAAGAAAGGCCTGAGAGGAAGTGTATTAGTAATCTGTTGCTGTGTGACAAAGAACTCAAAAACTTAGTGGTCTGAAACAACAGTAGGCATCTCACAGAATGACTCTCTGATGGTTCTGGCCCAGGCTCCTGAAGTTATAGCCAAGATGTCAGCCCAATTGTTGCCACCTGAGACTTGTCTAAGGTTGGAGGATCCACCTCCAACACGGTTCACTGGCGTGGCTGTTGCCAGGAGGCCTCAGTTCTTCTGCATGGGAGCCTCTTTCTGGAAGTGCTTGCGTGCCCTTACGACAGGGTGTCCGGCTTCCCACGGAGGAAGTGACCAGGAGAGGGCAAGGTAGAAGCTGCCGTGCCTTTCATGACCTGGGCTCAGCATTCACACTCTGTCATTTCCACAGTATCCTATTAATCGTACAGGTCAACCTTGCTCAGTGTGGGAGGGGACGGCACAAGGGCTGGAGGTATTTGGTGGGGGCCGTCTTGGAGGCTGGCCGTCACAGGCGAGAGGACCAGAAGTGGAGGGCCTCGAGGTCCAGTGTTAGTTATCTGTGGCTGCCATAACAAATCACTACAGATCTGATGGCTTGAAATCATAGTCTTACGATTCTAGAGGTCAGTTTTCTGGGCTGGAATCCAAGTGTGAGCAGAGCTACTCTTCCTACCCAGGCTCTAGAGGAGGATCCGTTTCCTCTGCTTTTCCAGCTGTAAGAACTGTACTCCCTGCATTCCTTGCCTTGTGGCCCTTTGTCCATCTTCAAAGCCAGCAGTGTAGCATCTTCAGTGGTCACATTGCCTTCTGTCTTCTACAGCCAAATCTCCCTCTTTCTACCTCTTACAAAGATACTTGTGATTGCATTTAGGGACCACCTGTATAATGCAGCGTAGTCTCCCTATTTTAAAATCCTAATCACATCTGAACAGTTTCTTTTGCCATATATGGTAGTATTCACAGGTTCTGGAACTAGGAGCTAGATATCTTTAGGGGCCATTATTTAGCCTCCCATAGCCAGGCTGAGATGGTCATCCTGCATCCAGTGGTGATAAGGAGCCATTCAGATGTTTTAAGCCGGACTGAAACGGGGTTGAAGAAAACCACTCGTGCATCTGGGGTTGGCAGTAGGAGAGATACCGACAGCTGAGCGAAGGCAGTAGGAAAAAGAACGGAGCGGGGCGCAGGGACGAGGTGTTGGCTGGTGCTGTGGTAGCCTGGTCAGCAGTGGCAGAGTGTGTGAAGGAGAGAGATCTGAGCACAGCGCCCTCCCTCCAGGCCCCAGCAGTGCGTGACAAGAGGGAGGCTGTGGGGATCTGAGATGGAACAGCAAGGAAAGTCGCAAAACAGCAAGGACTGGGCTTCTGCTGGAATTCCAAGAAGGAAGCCAAGAGGAGGCATGAAGGACTTGTGGGATGCCACTGTGAGGGCTCGTAGCCTGGACAGACCGGTACTCACTGGACCTGGTATCCGAGCTGTCACCAGTGACCCACACAGAGCGGGTGGTGGTGGATGGGGGCAGGAG
>NW_012150730.1:348825-355195 GCF_000956105.1 Propithecus coquereli
TCTCGCTCTTGCTCAGGCTGGTTTCGAACTCCTGAGCTCAAACAATCTGCCCGCCTCGGCCTCCCAGAGAGCTAGGATTACAGGCGTGAGCCACTGCGCGGCCCGCTGCTGCCCTTTGAGACAGGTGCCATACTCCTGTCCCCTCCAGCCCCACTACTTACAGGGTAAGTGCCCTTGTGGGCTCTTTAACTGCCCCACTTCTGTCCCATGAGCCTGCCTGGCCCTGAAGGGAGGTAAATTTCTGACCCCAACCATACACCCCTCTTTTCAGGGAGGATGATGAACTTTACTTTGTATCTAAGGATTAGCAAATGTATTAGTTAGCTGTTGCTGTGTAACAAACTATCCGAAAACTTGGTGTCTTTAAACAGTAGCTAGTTCCTTAGCTCACAAACCTACAAGCCAGTGGTTTAGGTCAGTCTCTGTTGCCACCCTCACCTGGCTGATCAGCTGTAGGTCCGCGGTGGCTGACTTTGTTGGTCTTGCTGGATCCTCTCACATGTCCTCGCTGTACAACCCACACCTATGTGTAGTGACCTAATAGGTTCCCGGTGATCACTGATAACGCGAACTCCCTCGGAGCACTGACCTGCCTCTTTCCCCATTCTTCACCGCCAGAGAACTCTGAAGGGGACAGTCCATCTGATTGAGAAAGTGTGTGTGATGTTTCAGGAGACAGTGACCTTCCGGGATGTGGCTGTGGACTTCACCCAGGAGGAGTGGGGGCGGCTGGACCCCACCCAGAGGACCCTGTACCGCGACGTGATGCTGGAGACCTTTGGGCACCTGCTCTCCATAGGTGAGGCTGCTTCTCACGCTGTGGTGACTGATTCTTCCCGGGTTATAGGTTGTGAGGCCACTGGTGTGAGGACGTGACCTTGGGTTCTCACTGCCCGTGAGACATGCATGTAGGGGGTCGTCTACCCTTTTTTGTCCCAACGCAAAGCCTTCACTTTGTCGTGAGGTGCCCACGTGTCCTGACAGTCAGGAGTCTAGGCTGGAGCCTGGGCTGGTTCTTTCTCTCCAAAGCAATGCCCCACATCCTGTGTCTTTCCCTGTGTCCAGGTCCTGAACTTCCCAAACCTGAAGTCATCTCCCAGCTGGAACAAGGAGCTGAGCTATGGGTGGCAGAGAGAGGAACCACCCAGGGCCATTGTCCAGGTAAGAACTCACCAAGTGGGAGCCCCTAATAGGAGCAGACTAGGAGGCCACAAGAGATGCACTTCGTGGAAAGGATGGTGTCTGGGGGTCCTCAAGACCACCCTGTTTTCTAGGAGCTCACAGACTCAGCATAGAGTCGTGTTCATAGCTATGACTTTTTATTTTTAAGAGATAGTCTTGCTCTGGCCTCCTTGCTGAAGTGCAGTGGCACCATCAAAGCTCACTGTAACCATAAATTCCTGGGCTCAAGCCATCCTCCTGCCTCAGCCTCCCAAGTAGCTGGGTCTATAGGTGCATGCCACTGTGCTTGACTAATTTTTTAAATTTTTCATAGAGACAGAGTCTCTATGTTGCCCACGTTGGTGTCAAACTCCTGGTCTCAAGGATCCTCCTGCCTCAGCCTCCCAAAGTGTTGAGATTACAGGCGTGAGCCACTGCACCCGGCCAACAGTTGATTATAACGAAAGGATATAGAGCAAAACCAGCAGAGGCAAAAGTCACGTGGAGCGAAGTCCAGAGGAAACCAGACATAAGTTTCCAGAGTCCTCCACCTGTGGATTCACACAGGACGCGCTCAGTTCCCCAAGCAGTTGGTTGTGACAACACATGAGAAGTGTTTTGTTCCAGGGAAGCTTGTTAGAGACTCACTGTGAGGGGTTGGGGGTTTCTACTGGGGCTGGTCAGTAGACACCACTGCCTAGCACAGACCAAGGTTCCAGACTGCCGGGAGAAAGCCAGTGGTTTTGGAATAAACCACGTTGTGTGCGTAAACTGGGTGCAGTGAACTACTCCTACCAGCTAGAGTAGTGATGGAAACCCTCCCCACATCCAAATTCCCAGATGCAGCCAAGGCCCAGCCTTGTGAGCACACCTCTCTAAAAATGGCAGTTCTGGGCCCACCCTGTTAACTCTTTTCTGCATGGTGCTCCATAGCCTCCTCACCTGTGCTCCCCTTCCTCCGAGCTCAGAGACCCTTCACCTCCTCTCCAGTGGACGGAATCCCACCCCTTCCTCTCCCTCTGCTCTGCCTTCCTTTCCAGGTCGTTCCCTCTGTCACCAGCCTTGTCAGCTTGCCCTTTCCTTGGGCTCATTCTGCTGTGGGAACCTGCCCTTCATGTTCTCGCATGTCCAGAGTCTGTAAACCTTTGCCCCACACCTGTCTTCTATTCTGTTATCAATAGGATTGTATTTAGCTGTAAATGCCTTAAAACCAGGTTAGAGCAGCTTGAAAGCAAGAGGGAAGCATATTTCTCACAGAGCAGGAGCCCTGAGTCGGCTGGCACTGGCTGGGCATCCCAGAGATGCCACGGCCAGTTGTTCTGTGATTCTCCCAGGCAATCCTTGGGGTTACAGTGTGACTACAGCAGCTCCATCTGTCACATCTGTGCTCCAGGCAGGAAGGAGGGGAAGAAGTGGGAAGAATGGCGCCAGCCACATCTGTCCCCTTTCGTCGGAACTCCAGATGTTATCCACTGGGTCTCTTTGGGCAGGACTAGGTCACCTCTGCCTGCCCTGACCCTGGTTGCTAGGGAGGCTGGAAAGGGGGGGTAGGTCTAGATTATCATAATTGGCTTAGGCAAGTCATAATTCCTTCCCTGTGGCTGGTGCGTTGGTACCCTGACCGCATTCTAGAAGAAGTAGGATCTGGCCAAAGGATGCACAACCAGCAGTGCTTACAGATCAGCCTCCCACCTGAATGCTTCTGATGACACCAGGTCTTTCTGATTCTGCGTGGAAACACAGGTACCTCCGCGATAGGTACATGTGATCCACCCTGGGGTGGGGGTGGGGGTGAATCTGCAGCAGGCCTTGATGTGTTCCTGCCTCTTTTATTGGTTGTAACTGCTGTTACTTCAAACGTTCATATCAGAAGCAAATTACCTTCCGGACATATGTCTTTGACTCATAGGTCTTATGCTGTAACTAAATCCAGAATCTAAAATAATGTGTGAGGCTGGTTCGAGTGCAGTGGTGTTTACAACTAATTCATAACCAGTTACATATTTGTTGCTTCTCCACTCCCACTGCTTCACTTGAGTAGCCTTAGCAAAAATAATAAAATGTGTGCCATAAATACTAAGCAAAATGTCCTGCTTGTACAGGTTAGGGGTATGGGGTCAAAATCGTGATGGACAGACTATTTCAAGAACTTAACATCCACAGCCTGGGCAACATAGCAAGACCCTATCTCTATAAGAAATGAAAAAAATATATATCTGGCCCAGCGTGGTGGTGCGCACCTATAGTCCCAGCTACTGGGGAGGCTGAGGCTGGGGGATCACTTGAGCCCCAGAGTTTAAGGCCGCAGTGAGCTGTGATTGTACCACTGCCCTCCAGCCTGAGTGACAGAGCCAGACCCTGACTTCAAGGGGAGGCGGGGGGGCAGGAATCCAGAAAATTTTAAATACTCCAGAAGCAGAAGATTTTCAAGGCTTTATGTTAAAAGAAAAACGTATTTTTCACGTACTACTTTGTATTGGTTTCCTATTGCCGCTGTAACAAATTACCACAATCTAGGTGGCTTGAAGAAGCACAGATTTATTTTCTTATGGCTGTGGAGGTCGGCAGTCCAGGGGTTCATCAGGGCTGGTTCCTGCTGGCAGCTCTAGGGGAGAGTCTGTTTCTTTGTCTTTCCCGGCTTCTGGAGGCTTCCCCCATTCCTTGGCTCGTGGGTCCTTCCTCCGTCCTCGTAGCGCATCACTCTGACCACTGTTCCCATCATTGCATCCCTTTTCTGACTCGGGCCCTCCTGCCTCCCTCCTACATGGACCCTTTTGGTAAGATTTAGGGCCACAGGATTATCCCCCATTTCAAGAAGCTTAACTTAATTACAGCTGCGATGTCCCTTTTGCCACATAAAGTTCCAGTGATTGGGACGTAGGCATCTTTGAGGGGCTATTATTCAGCCTCCCACATACTCAATTAAAAGAGGGAGTAGTGTTTTGTTTTGTTTGGTTTTTTTTTAAGGAAAAGAATCGTGGTCCCGGAAGATGCCCCGCCTGGTGCACCCACGTGCTTTGGTGGGCTGGGGCTGGCTGCGTGATCTCGAGCCCGTCCTTGGCCCTGCCACTCGTCGTGCTTGACTTCTTACTATTTCTTTTCTGTGGGAATCATGGCTTCACCTGCTGCAGGTCACCTTCTGGCTGTCTGCAGTCCCAGCTCTTCTCTCAGTTCCTCTGTGTCAGCTGCTCACCTCTCTTGGTGGGGACACCATGGCTTCCCAGACCCTGGGCTTGATGGTTTTCCTGGCGGCGGGCGCTGTGGCTTCGGCCTCCAGGTTGATGCAGGCCAAAACCTGAGCCTGTCTCAGCCTCGATGCTCTGTTCCAGCCAGGCCAGTTCACCCCTCACTAGTGGCTTCCAGTCCCCCTTCTCCTGGTCTTCCTCCTTGCTCTTCCTACAGGCATCATTAGTTTCGACTGCAGACTATGTTTTCTTCAAAGAGTTTGATAGGGGTCGGCGGTACGTTGGACTGAATCTCTCTAATGATATCACCAGTGTTATCTCCCAGCCAGTCTCCTGGCTCAGAGCCTGTTCGGCAGACGTTCCTGAGCACCTGCCACGTGCTGCTTCCTGCACTGTGGGTGCAGCAAAGAAAACGACAGGAGGGAGGCCAAGCCCTTGCGTAGCATTGTGGGAGGCAGGGGTCTGAGAAGTGGTTACTGACACCGGGTGGTGGTGCGGCTGTGAAGAAAGTTGCACCTGGGAAGGCCAGGGCAGGGCGCTCACGAACAGGAGAGGCCAGGACAGGCAGGGAGGCCCGTTTGAGAAGGCGGCAGCAAGCTGGGACACGAGGGAGAGGTGGGCAGGTGTCGGGGTGAGGGTTCTGGGCACAGGGAGCAGCATGTGCAGGGGTTAAGGAGGAACATGGGGACCCGCTGGAGGAACGGTGAGGAGGCAGCAGGGAGCAGAGTGAGGAAGGGGCTGAGAGGTCAATGAGGGGTGTTGTGTCCGTCACCAGAAGTGACGTGCAGGGCGAGTGGAGGAGCGACTAGGGCTGACTTGTGGTGTGTGGGTGGATCTGTTTGGTTTTTTTAACAGCTTTATTGAGATATGATTCACAGAACAGAAAGTTCAGCCATTTAAAGTATAGAGTTCAGTGGTTTTGAGTATATTCCCAGATCGTGCATCCTTCACCACTGCCTAATCCCAGGATATTGCGTCACCGTCTCAGTCATTTTGGGCGACTGTAACAAAATACTACAGCTTGGGTGGCTTAAACAACAGACATTTATTCCTCACAGTTCCGCAGGCTGGAAGTCCAAGGTCAGATGCCAGCTGATTAATGTTCTGATAAGGGTCCATTCCTTGTTTGCGGAAGGCTGCCTTCTCGCTGTCCTCACACGTCAGAGAGAGAGGAAGCAAGCTCTCGAGTATCTCTTATAAGGGCACTAATCTCACTGAGAAAGGCTCCACCCTCAAGACTTAACCACCCTCCAATGGCCCCATCTCCAGGGCCCTCACATGCATTTTGGGAGGATACAAACATTCAGTCCATAGCAGCCACCCCGAAAGTTGCTCATTACAGCGTCTTTCCTAGCCCCTGGCAATCACTAATCTACTTTCTGTCTCTGTGTTTTTGCCTGTTCTGGACATTTCATATAAATGGTATCTTACGGTATGTGACCTTTGCGTCTGACTTCTTTCACTTAGCACAGTGTTTTCAAGGTTCCTCCATGTTGTGGCATGTAGCAGTATTTTGTTCCTTTTTGTGGCTAAATAATATTCCATTGTGTGGATGGACCACGTTTTGTTGATCCATCTGTTGACGAGCATTGGGGTTGTTTCTGCTTTTTTGGCTATTATATGAATAGTGCTGCTGTGAACATTCGTGTATAACTTTTTGTGTGGGCCAACTTGTATTTTACAAGAATCCTCTGAGTGCTATGCAGAGAGTTGAATTTGGGGGCCAGAGATGAGAGAGCGCAGGGAGCCTGGCACCTGGCCTGTCTGTGCTCCTCCAGCACCTCTCCTGTGGCCAAGCTCTTGTTCATTTCCCTCAGTGTGTCCCTCCGGCATTCACTGAAACAGGTACTTTTGGCACCTACTACGTGTCAACTCTAGGTACTGGCTGTGGACACTCTGTGTCATGAGATGGACCCTGAAACAATGAATATGTGTTGTCGGCAAGACTGGAGCAGGTGAGGGGGGCTCAAGAGGGCTGAGGGAAAGCAGGGCCCACAATGGAGTCCATGTCCTAATCCACAGAC